>NC_056735.1:349570697-349870697 GCF_019279795.1 Protopterus annectens | reverse complement strand
CATGACTATCTTTATGTACCTGAAAAAGATAACTCCGTCATGTGGAATTTTCCAAAATAAAAATTGCTTTCCTTTCCTTTAACATAACATCAGAAGTGCCATGTACAAAGTAAAGATTAATTAAATATTATTCCCCTTGTTTCCAGCCTATATCCAATTTTGTAGTCTCTCTGCACACAATTTCTCTTATCTTACGTTACTTCAAACTGCTGTAATCACATTATTTGTTGCATTATACAGACATTCTTTGGACAAGGAAAGTCAGTATGTAGGCAAGGAATAATTACATGCACAAAACTGATTCAAGGTATAAGGTATAAGGTTAATAAAAACTGTTGTTAAGAAGTGTAATTAACTAACTCAGTCGGAACATAAGCTAGTACGTAGAAATGACCAACTAGTTAGAAACTGCAGATTAGAACTATAACTGTATATAAATAAAAACAGCTAACTCAGCCAAACTTTCAGGGTTACACATTCAGTCATACCTTAACATATTCTGTAAGGAATGGCACCTGAAAAAATCCATGGAGGTAAAGTCAATGAAGACTGAAAATAGATGATGGTGTTGTCAATGTTTATCAAAAAGTAGGAATCACTGTATACATATTTTCAGGCAGCAGAGAAACAGGAAAAGAGTCAATTTTTATTTTATTATTATACACTTTATAACCCATAAAATAATGTCAGGGGCACAAATTCCTTGACTGTAAATGGAATCATGTCAGCAAGTTAATCCTCATCAGACAATTTTGGAGTATAAAGATCAGAAAACAACAATACTTATTAAGAGTGATGGTGGTGACAAAAAGGTCACTATGTGATGAAAAGCACTTTTGAGTTATTTTTTATTTTCAGGGGAGGAGGTATGGTGTCTTTTAAGGTAGGAAAGACTCTATCTCTACAGTAATAAACAGAAAAAAACTGAAGTGTAAGCAACACCTAAGCTGTGAAATAAATATATTATTTATTTATCCATATCAGTAAAACAGAAAAGTAAACAGATTCAAATGGGCCAATTGCAGCCACAATAAAGGACAAAAGGAAACATGAGTCCATTCATCAGGAAAGAGATGGACAAATACAAGCATAAAAATAGCCTAACTAAAAACATTGTGTATTGGAGTCATAATAGTATACAGAACAAAACAGGTTGGATTACAAAGCGTGACTAGTGACATTGTCTATAACTGGTACAGCAGTATACAGAACAAAGCAGACAGAACTAGAAAGCAGTGTTCAAGAGCCTGAACATAAAACATTGTGTACAACAGATAAAGCAGTATTCAGAACAAAACATTTAGAATGAGAAATACATACACAACAGAAGGAATACAACATTGTTAATAACAGAAACAGTTTGATTAATACAAATAACATATTTAATTGCCTAACAATTGAGAAGATTTTAGTGTAAAAACGACAGAAAGCAGATAGATAACAGACTTCACACCAGAAAAAAAAAATACTCAATACAAAAAACCTAATGCAAGTTCATCTTTGTATTTAGAGAAAATTTTGCTTCAAGTAATAATATACAGTAATGTTTTCTGGGATTAACTTGTTTTTTTACATCTATTTTCAGCTGACTATGTATGGAATATTTTAAACCATTCAGAGCTAACATGACATAGTTCCCTATTTTGTTTTCTGTTATCGAAAGGACCCAGTTGAAAGTTGACTGCTAACTTGACAGAGCACAACAAACTTTATCAAGCTGTTACTGGTATAATTAGTCAGGACTAGAAACAGTCAAAAGGAAAAAAAATGAAGGCTTTCTGAGATAAAGTTCAAATAATTAATCAGATTTACCCTAAAATGAAAGCGCTCACTTTACAGTTTAATAGGAAAGCACGTGGTCAGGTCTAATAAAAATGTGCTGCTGTGCATATTCCACTAAGGAAACTACAGTGACGTAGCCAGTGACTGCTTTTGTTATGATGCTATTCATAAATATTTATGAAAATAGATCAAGCCCTCGGTTTCAAGTACAATCAGCAGTTAAACTTTGAGTCGGCAGCTTACATTATTTAAAAATCACCCATTCCAGTCAGAGTCAGTAGTTGTTTGTGCCGAGCTGTAACACATTTGGCTTTATGTCATCACAATCTGCCTGTAGAAAACTGATTGTCATTCTCAGAAAGCAGAGGTTTACTAAGTGAAACAAACCCTGCCATCAGTGTAACGATAGCTAGGGCAGGTAGTGCAGAAACAATAGCTACTCAGCAAACCAGAAACTGAACACATCCTGATATAAATAATAGATATCGCAGATTTATTCCAAACTGAAATCAATAGCCTTCAACCCAAAACAAGAGCAAGTAAGTAGTTGGGAATAAAAAATGCCATTATTGTTAATCTTTAAAAGATGCTGGGAGCTTAAATTCCTCAATTCAGATTATATGTTTGGGGAACAAGCAAATGTGTGTGTGTGTGTGTGTGTGTGTGTGTGTGTGTGTGTGTGTGTGTGTGTGTGTGTGTGTGTGTGTGTGTGTGTGCGCCTAATATCACTCGTTTAAGAAGTAAAATAAAAAATCAATCCAGCCAAGATAAAACAGCACCAGGAATTTATTATAATAACACCAACCAAGATAAGCACTTTCGTCTTGTACAAGGGACTTCTTCAGATAAAAAAATACAATCACATCCACTCAATATATACACATACTAATTTCCTGTTCGCCAATTAAATAATTAAAGCATTTAAAGGAACACTCTAAAATACTAAGAAACATTTAAAGGAACACTCAAATCAGGGGGCATCTCTGGTGGTAATTGGAAGTTAACCCTGTTAAAGACAGAACTCATTTGGCCGCTCAGGTTAAATGCCACTTTGCTCCCTAGTTTAAATGAATACATTTCAGTAAAACCTGTACTCATAGAAAAGGCTGCTACAATTGTATGAATTGCTATGCCTATATGATGTGTAGGCAGGAGCGGCCTTAGGTCAGCTGCTGCCCTAGGCAAAAGAGCTCCACGGCACCCCCCCACCACACTACCCAGTGCCCCCATCCTGGTCTACCTACTCAAATAAATACAGGAAAAGTGCCCCTGCTAGAGCGGTGCCCTAGGCGGCTGCCTAGTTGGCCTATGCCTAAGGCCGGCTATGTGTGTAGGTTTCAGACAATATCAATGTTTCTTAGTATTTTAGAGTGTTTCTTTAAATGTTTTAATTATTTAATTGGTGAACATGAAATTAGTATGTGTATATATTAAGTGGATATGATTGTATTTTTTATCTGAAGAAGTAAGAGATGAAAGCGCTTATCATGGTTGGTGTTATTATAATTAATTACCAGTGCTGTTTTATCTTGGCTGGTTCATAGGTTCATAGGTAGGTACTAGGCTATTAGCCCTAGAGCCTATATAAACTTAGCCAAAAAGGTACCCTGGCTTTCGCCACCCAAGAAAATAATTTTCCTGTGCCCCTGTCGAACAGAGCCACAGAATTGATTCCTGGGGTGAATTTCCTATTTCCCATCCAGTCATCAAGATTTTTCTTGAAGAGTGCTAATGAGGAGCTCTGTTTGACATAGACAGGTAGTCTGTTCCAGAGTATGGGAAGTCTCTGGGACAGGAATCTATCCCACCAGCATGTTCTGTTTATTGTGGTGACAAGGTTTAGGTCCCTAGAGCGTGTAGCTCAGAGGGATTAGGATTTCTTTAAGTGGAGCATGGCATGTCCAACAGCTCTGGATTTGACATAGCTTTGCATGTTAGGCAGAGATCGCCTCTGAGTAGGCGACATGTGACGGAGTAAAGTTGGAGTTTTTTGAGACGGTCTGCATAGGGCATCTGTTTAAGGCCAGCAATCCTCTTTGTGAGGTATTTCTGTGACCTTTCCAGTTGTTGTAGATGTCTTGTGAGGTACATACCAAAAGGTATGTTGTACTCTATAATGGGTCTAATGAGTGATGAGTAGAGGGGAACAATTAACTCTTTTTTTCTGAATGAGAAACCTTTTGTGATGAGGTGAGCCACATAGAAGGATTTCCTGACCACTGTGGCGATGTGATTATCAAAGGAGAGATTACTGCCCACCTGTGTCCCAGGGTCTCTTATCACACTTTCAGCATTAAGTAGACTACCACTTAAGTGGTAGTTCATGGGTACAGAGTTTTTACCAAAGGGGATGACAATACAATTTTTGGCATCGAGCTTCAGGCCATGGCTTTGACATCAGGCATCTGTCTCAGTGAGAACCTTTTGTAGTATGTCCACATAGTTAGGAGTTTCGATTATGGCTCCTAGTTTGCAGTCATCTGCAAACTTTGTTAGCCAAAGACCTTCTGTGTTAGCCTATAATTCAGAGAAGTAGATACCAAACAGGAGAAGACCCAGGACTGAACCCTGTGGTACTCCACTTGTCACTGGTCTGAAGTCGGATTTGGAGTCTGCTACTTTCACAGTGTGGGTTCTGTCCGTGAGCCAGTTGGCAACCCATCTTGTGACATAGGGATTTATACCTAGTTTAGTGAGCTTATCTAAAATTCCAGAGTGGGGGGGTGGTGTTGAAAGCCTTGGCGAGATCTAGATAAGCTGTGTGAACCATCTTTCCCTTATCTATGGCTTTGGTGACTGCTTCAAAGAAGTCAATCAGGTTTAGGAGACATGATCTGCCTTTTACAAACCCGAACTGGGTAGGGTCCAGAGTTTGGAGATTACCAATGTGTTTGTTTATGAGTTCCATGATGATACATTCCATGGCCTTGCAGACCAGACTCATCAGGCTAATGGGGTGGTAGTTCCCATCCATCATGGCTCCCCCTTTGTGGAGTGGGATAACCATCGCAGTGTGCCATTCAGTGGGCACAAAGCCTGAGGTGAGGCTGTGATTGAACATGGTACCTAAGTAGGGTGCCGGTTCATTCTGTAGTTCGTGTAGAACGTAGCCTGGGATATTGTCAGGTCCCATGGATGCTGTGTTTTTAATGGCTTTGGAGAGTGTGTTTTTTACCTGTGCAGTCATGATTACAGGAACTGGATTTATTTTTTTTTTTATTTTACTTCTTGGTGGAAAGCATTTTATGTTGACTTATAGCACTTGCTTAACAGTGAGTAACTACTGAATACGTTAGACATAAGTAAAAGAAATCCCAAATGGAAGTGTTCTTTACAACACTGGTGTCTGTGGGATATATGAAACCCTGTTCAAATGCAGGCCAATTTGGGAATTAAAGCACTTGACATGATGTAGATTTGTCTTTTCCCCGCTCTCTACCTGGCTGCTGAGCGTCCTAACTTGGAGGTTTGAACTAACCTGAGACTTGTTTATCTGGTCCATTCAAGCACCGATATACCTGCCTACTACCCTCCTGGAAGCATTGAAATTTTTCCAACGAAGGTCATATCCTCCAGCTCCCTGAGAAAACTACCCAAAAAGACAGTGAAACTTGTTTATCTGGTCCATTCAAGCACCGATATACCTGCCTACTACCCTCCTGGAAGCATTGAAATTTTTCCAACGAAGGTCATATCCTCCAGCTCCCTGAGAAAACTACCCAAAAAGACAGTGAAAGTATGTCCTATTTTGTGTGTCTGTGCTAACAAAAACGACTCTCATAGGTTAGTTTAGCTTCCCCCTAGAACAGCCAGCAGTCAATAACCCCCTTTCCCCTTTCTTCTACTACTGCTGAATCTCTACTTATACCTTCTCACCTACTCCTATTCCCTTCTTTCTTTTAACATTACTACTTGTTCCTTCTTTTAGCCCCTTGCTTAGGAACCAGTCATTGCAGCTAAATAACTGGCTACAAGCTGGTGCTTCCACACCTCTCTATTTTCTCCTCATAGACTCTCTTCTAACCTCCTTTAAACCTCACTCGCTACTCCCGTAAACAGAGACTCATTCTTGACCTGCTCCTTCTTACCCTCCCCTTTGCATCTTTCCCATACCACACTCTAGTTTAGCAACATAACTATACACATTAGCTGACTTTAACAACTAAACTTGCACTCCATCTCTGACCTACCTGCTCCTTCTTCCACTCCACAGATTGTTTTCCTTAGCAAGATACTCTTTTGTGTCTTCCCGGTCCGTTAAGCCTTCGGGCTCACTCCGCTCCCTACCCTGCCCCAATTCCCACCGCCCCAGTACCTCTTAACTTATACCCTCATACTCCCACCCCCTCTCACCAACAGCCAATCAAAGAATCTACAACAGCCACACCCCATATCTATACTTCTACTCTCCTCAAGTATAAGTCTCCTTCCACCACTATCTATATTATCCTACATATAGTAAACCCTCTCTTTTCTCCTTCTCCTCTAATATCTACTATACTCTTCTACCATGCCTAACCGATTACAATGGCTACTAGTACTCTCACTCCTAACAACTCTTACCACTACTTACCTCTTAACGTATTATGAACAACCCCTCTTCTCTACTCTTACTATCCCTTCCCAACAAACTCTAACAACTTCTCTACCTTCATCAATAAGCTCTTTTAATGCCATCTACAAGCCTAGGTTCTATCAAGCCAAATATCACCGCCTAACTCACATCAGATACTCAATTCCAAATATTAGAAAATTATGGAACTATCATTGTAAACCTCTCCAGTACTACAACTTTACACGAATCCATTCCTTAACACATGGTGACATTCACCCCAACCCAGGACCAAACCATCACCCAGCCCCCACTAACTGTAACAAACCTAATATAATCCCTTTACCACCAACCAAACACTCCAAATCACTTTCTATAGCCCATCTAAACATACGCAGCATATGCAATAAAATACCACAAATTCATGCTCTTCTAGATGTCCAGCAATTTGACATCCTCTGCCTAACCGAAACATGGCTCAAACCTACAATAAAAGACACTGAAATTATTCCCCCAGGCTATTGTATCTTTAGACAAGACCGCAAAAATAAAAAAGGTGGTGGGGTAGCAATTCTCTACAAAACAGGACTACAAATCAACAAAATAAATCAAAAACTACCCTTTGACAACAACTTAGAAATAATTATTACTAAACTCCAACTAAACTCACACAAATCAGTTAACATAATCTGCACCTATCTCCCCCCAGGTAATAATCACACACTATTAGAAGACCTACTAAACTGGCTCTCCTCAAATCTCCCTCAAGAAACAATTCTACTAGGAGACTTTAATATCGACTGGTACTTATGTAATAACACCAACCCTTCCACCCTGATTAACCTATATGGCTTCACACAACTTATTAACTCTCCAACCAGAACAAATAAACTTAATAATAAAGAAACCATCCTAGATTGGATACTAACTAACGGTCCACCACAAAACTATTCAACAGGAACTCTCCCAGATGACCTTAGTGATCACTCTCTAATATACATCATTAGACATAAAACAAGTTTAAGTATCCCCACTCCAGTCAGAACTGCCCATTGCAAAAAACATTTTAACAACGAACTGTTTCTAACTGAACTTAAACAATGTAATTGGTCCCCCCTTAAGTCACTCCCTATTAATGAAGCAGTTAATTACTTCAATAACTCTTTCCTAGCTATCCTAGACCATCATGCCCCAATGCATTCCATAAGAATGAAAAACAAACCAGCACCTTGGCTCTCAAATTCAACTAAAAAACTAATTCATAATAGAAATAAATTTTGGGCCAAATGGCGTACCACAAAAGACACTATCGATCGCCAAACTTTTAGACAACAAAGAAACCTAGCAAAAAAGCTATCCTACAAGATAAAAAGAACTTTTATATCCAACTCCAGCAAACTTCCCTTCAACAGCCACAAAAATTCTGGTCTACTATTAACACATTACTTTCCCCAGGCAAAGTTGCCACACCTCATCCACTAGACTCCAAACCTGATTGTCCAATACAAACAGCAAATGCCTTTAATACTTTCTTTACTACTACATTAAATCTAGCAAATCAACTAAACCCTGATACCTCCAATCTGCCAAGCCCAAGCGCCATTCCCCCCTCCTTTTCACCTTGAACCTATACCCACCTCCTATATCTCCTCCTTACTTCAAAAACTAAAACCTACTACTCCCTCAGCTGATAAACTACCAGCAGAATACCTCCAAATAGGAGCCAAAGCCATTGCCTTCCCAATCTCCAATCGAACTATAAAAGAAGGCACCATTCCATCCATTTGGAAAATCTCACACATCATCCCACTTCACAAAGGTGGTGACTCTACTGAGTTCTCCAACTATCGCCCTATAGCTCTACTCTCTCCACTTGCTAAAATTATGGAGAAATGTATCCACAAACAATTAATAACTCACCTACTTCAGAATAACCTCCTTGCTGACTGCCAACATGGTTTCCGTCCATTTCACAGTACTACCACTGCCTTGCTGTCTTTTACTAACTCTATCAACAATAATCGTAATAACAATATTCTTTCCTCAGCATTCTTTGTTGACCTATCTAAAGCGTTTGACATGGTTAATCATCAACTTCTCTTCCACCAACTGAAGTCCCTCTCACTGGACAATCTTGCTATGAACTGGTTTACATCATACCTAGAAAACCGTAAACAAGCAGTTCTCTGGCAAAACCATCTTTCTGATCTCCTTCCCACCTCCCTAGGTGTTCCTCAGGGCTCTATTTTAGGTCCACTTCTCTTTTCCATTTTCATAAATGACCTCTATCTCTCTACCCCACTCTCCACCTGTATTCAGTATGCAGATGACTCTACTATCATCTGCTCTGCCTCATCCCAAACTGAACTTCATTCTATCACACGAAAAGCCTTTACCACTATAGAAGAATGGTTCTCCAACCACTGTCTTCTGCTCAACCCCAAAAAAAACCAAACTTTTGCTCTTTAAGCCCTCTCATTTGTCTCCCCCACTTCATTTTACACTTACATCAAACAACAATACTGTTATCTCTCCAGACCCCACCACCAAACACCCAGGAATCACAACTGACAATCAATTAAAGTTTGACACTCACATAAACAATACAATAAAACTGACTAATAAAAAACTTGGATCCCTATATAGAATAAAACCCTTCTTGACACCAGTTGCCAGAACCACAATAGCTAGAACCCACTTAATTTCCACCCTATTATATGCTTCCCCAATATACAGCAATCTTTCTACAAACAATCTTAACAAACTAGCCAGAGCTTATAACAACATCGCCAGATTTGCTACAAATACACCTTACAGGACTCATCACTGTCTGAACCTAAAACAACTTGAGTGGCTTGAATTACCACACTTATTACATTTTAACCAACTAATAATTGCCCATAAAGCCCTATACCAACCCAATAATATCCCTATTCTCTTCCCTCATAAAACCTTATTACAACTTGAAAAATCTACGCTCTGCTAACAAAATGTTGATTCACACTTCCTTATCCAAGAACTTAGCAGGTGACTCCATATTATCTAACTATGTTGGTAAAATATGAAATCAACTACCACAAGACCTTACAACCCTAACTTCTCTCCCACTATTTAAAAATAATCTAAAACTTTTCTTCTCTAACCATTGGTTATGTTCATGTACTAACCCTGCCTAGCTGTTATTCTCTAATCTATCTGCTGCCCACTTAACCACTTTTCCGTCACTACTAAATACTAATTAGTACTACTTACCAGGTTTAGTTACTACCAGATACTGTACTCTCATTTCTTTTTGTATACTATATTAAACTGAAGATGCATTACTCTATATTAATGTCTCTCCAAATCTTAGCATCAGATATCTGCTGCCCACTTAACCACTTTTCCGTCACTACTAAATACTAATTAGTACTACTTACCAGGTTTGGTTCCTACCAGATACTGTACTCTTATTTCTTTTTGTATACTATATTAAACTGAAGATGCATTAATCTATATTAATGTCTCTCCAAATCTTAGCATCAGATGTTTTTATATTTTTAAGTATATTTTGTTTTTTACAAGTAGTTTGTATGTTACCTTTAGTATATATATTTTTGTATGTTTTTGTTTGGAGCTTTTCTCCCCGGGCCTCCACTGAAAATGGACACGTATCCAGTTGGACTAGCCCGGTCAACAAATGTAAAATAAATAAATAAATAAAATTGTATAGTTACTGAAGTAATGACTTTTCCAACTTTCTTAATTTCACATTTGCAGTAGTTTTTTAGATTCATATTGGCCTGACAAAGTCCTAATGCCTTATCTACAGACCCATTTTTGTCATTTACTTTCTGAAACAACTTTAATTCATTTTTTTTTTTACATATTTTGTATTTGTTTTCCAGGGTAGACCCTGGAACCTTTTATTCGCCCAGCCCAGGAGCAGTGTCTGGTTAAGTGACTTGTTCAGAGTTATACAGTTAGGCAATGCAGGCTGAGGGAATCAAACTTTGTATCACTGGACCACAGGAAACAGCTCCTTAATCATCTAAGCAAAACTGACATACTTTTTGTTAACATCTTTATTAGATTTTGCCTACGTTTTTATATACTGATCAAAGATATATAGATGTCCTTACATTCACTGCAGCAGTATTCAATACCATATGGGATTCCCTGCAATGAAGCCCGTCGTCCGGCCAGTCTACCCAAGTCTACCATTGCTTTAAGGTATGCTGAACGTCACCTACAAACTCCTCATGTAGTGTAGGGCATAAGGTGATGTTCAGGCATACCATCTTCAGAACTTCTTTACCACCAGTCTGAATGCTGCTTTTAACCATCGGTCTATTTGCCTCCATCCAATCTTTTGCCATTTTTGTCTGGTTATTGGAACTCTGGTGATGTCTCCTGTTTGCTGAAGTCCTCACCATTGCAGATAAGTTCTCAGTTGGGGGGTTTGTTCTTTTATTCATTTGCTGTGCTCTTTGGGGGATTAATGTCATCCAGGAAGGGTAAATGCCAGTGTGGGAGACAAATTCCCCATAAAGACTGTCATGATAAGTGCCTTTTTGCCTAGGAGGTTCTCACGACTATACGTCTTGTTCTATTTGTCAGGGGTTTGTCCCAAAAACCCTTCATAGTAAGCTTTCTTCCCTTTCATTGTATCTTGAAAACCAGCATCTTAAGCTGCTTGCTGAAGATACTATGGATGGAACTTCTTGCCCTGAGGGTCAGCCGTTAGGGAAGAAGAAGGTGAAAAAAGTAAGACCGGAATCTTCCACTGTCCAGCCTCTGCCAGGGGTTTCTCCCGAGGTTATTACAAACCCGGAGACTCACCAGGTTGTGTTGTCAAATTCCTCTGCCGCATCTGGGTTGGAGGCTGACGAGGTTCTGGCAGGCAGCACATCTGACAAGGCTTTGCAGGCATCCGGGGGAACCATGGTTGATTGCTTCTGAGGGATCTAGTGGGGTTCCACAGTTTCTTCTTAGGAAAGAAGTTCCTACTACTGTTGTGGAATGCCGTCATGAGTCAAGGCCCTCTCAGTTTTCTAGGATGGATGTCCCCTTAGAAAAGAAACAGAAAACCAGACATGTTTCTTCTACTCCTAGGGACACACAAAGTGAGTGGCAGGCCTTTACTCTATTCAATGCTTTACTATCGTTAAGGCCTCCTCAAGGAGGTTTGATTCCTGCTTTTCCTTGGTCTTCTTCTTCACCTAAAAGGCCCAGGGAATTAAATTCTTTTGAGGAAGAGTTGGATTGTGGTGAAGAATCACTTACTTCTTCTACACAGATTCCTTCTCCTTTAGACTACGGGTCTGAGGAAGAGAAATATAATAATCCAGATAGTCCTTCTGAGGAAATTTCCTTTGGGGACACAAAATCTAGGATGATGGAATTTTTTAAGTGGGATTGCTTCAAGGTTTCTAATATCCACAAGAGGTACTATGAGTTACTGCAGATGGAATCTCCTAAACCTGTGGCTATTCCTTCTGTCTTGCCTGCTTTACTAGATGTTTTTTCTAATGCCTCTGAAGCACCTGATTCTCTGCCCCCTGCTCCCAAGAAATCTGATAGGTTTTATAGGATGCTTGAGGACTGTTTATTTTTGTTCAGATGTCCTGCTAATGACACCTCTGTGGTGTCTGTAGCCTCTGATAAGCCATTGCTTCTTTCATCCAAGTTACTGCCTTCTGACAAGGACAGCAGAACCATGGACAGGTTAGGTAAGAGGGCTTATACTTTTGCTATCCTAGCTTTTAGGCTATTAATTATCAGACCCATATATCTATGTATGTGTTGGCTCTTCTTTCTCAAGCTTCTCAGCTTTTTTCTCATATTCCAGACTCTGAGAGTAAATCTTCTGCTCTTTCCTTGCTAGGGACTTCCTCTCAAGTAATTTGTCATTCTATCAGATGTAGTTATGGTGCAGCAGATGCCTCTTCTAGGGCTGCTGCTTTTGGTTCAGTACTTAGGAGGTATGCTTGGCTTAGGCTTCAACCTTTACCTGACAATATTAAGGCTAAGCTGCTGGATGCTCTTCTGGATACTAAACTTTTGTTTGGGGAAGTGATTGCTGGTTTGTTTAAGTATCTTCAGGACAAGGAGAGGGCCTTACAGGACCTTAAACCTGTCTTTGTTTCTCCTGTGCCTAAATTTCAGAGAAAGTATCCTTCTAATCCAGCATTTACTCATAGGCAATCTTGCCCTCCTGCTAAAGGCAAAAAGGGTGGTAAACGGGCTCTTCCTGCTAAGGCCACTCAAACTGCAGGGATTCTCAAGGCTTCCTTTCCTGACAAACCAGGTGCTGTCTGATTGTCCACCTATTCCCAGCCACATTTCTCTTTCTCTTTGCCTTCACCTTTCTCTTTCTTTTCCTATTTGGCTTCAAATCACTCAGGATTCTTGGGCTCTGTCAATCGTTCGTCAGGGGTACTTCATGGTGTGGAATTCCCACCCTCCTTTTATGGCATTCCTTAGCCTCCTCAGGAACAGCTTCCTTTTTTCCCAAAAGTTTGAGACCTCTTGTCTCAGGGTACTATTCAAAAGGCACCTGTGTCCCAAAGGGGGAAGGGTTTTATTTAAGAATGTTGCTAGTGGCCAGAAAATAAGGTACTTGGAGACCGATTCTAGACCTCTCTCATCTAAACACTTTCTGAAGGTGCCTTCCTTTTAGATGTTGGACCTTCAGACTCTTTTTCCTTCTCTTGTTACCTCAGGCCTTTCAGGTGTCTCTTGGTCTCAAGGATGCTTATCTCCATATTCCGATCCATCCTTTTTTCAGGAGGTTCTTGAATTTCTCTGTTGCTTCCTGGCATTTTCAGTTATGTGCTTTGCCCTTTGGCCTTTCTACTGCCCCAAGGATGTTCACCAAATGCCTCGCTCCTCTGATTGCTTTTTGCAGGCTTCATGGGATCCAAATATTTCCTTACTTGGATGACATGCTGATTCAGACATCCTCTCCTGAGGTCCTTTTGCAAAATCTTCAATTTACCATTTCTCTTCTTCAAAATCTGGGGTTTATGATAAACTTCAAAAAATCTTCCCTGACTCCTTCTCAGGATCATGTCTTTTTGGGTTGCAGGATTCAGATGGTGCCAATGCTGGCATCCCTGCCTCATCCAAAGTCCTTAACTCTCATTTCTTACTTTCAAACTCTTCTTCCCCTGGCTTTCATTACAGCCAGGGAGTTACTCAGAGCTCTGTGGTTAATGGCTTCCACCATTCTGATGCTTTCTCTGGCCAAACTTCACATGAGGAAGTTCCAGTGATTTCTGAAGTCAGTATGTCTTCAACATGCATCCTCTAGACTTTACAGTTCCTCTTCTTCTTTGTCTCAGAAGAAACTTCTGTGGTGGATTCAGCAGCTGTCTCTGAATCCAGGGCTCCATTTTCATCCTCTTCTTCCCTCTCAGGATCTGTTCACAGATGCTTCAGATGTGGGATGGGGAGCAACATTTGGCTCCCTGAAGATTCAAGGTGTGAGATCGCCTCATCAGCAGAAGGAGCACATCAATGTCAAAGAGATGAGAGCTCTTATGTTGGATCGTCAGGCCTTTCATCCCCTTTTCTCCCCAGGGCCTCTCAAGGTGTTCACGGACAATATCACAGTTATTTGGTACATCAATAAACAGGGGGGAACAAGATCTCACCCTCTTTTTCAGCTGGCACTTCTGGTATGGGATCTGGCTATCAAATATCAAGTGACTCTTCAGGCAGTTGATATGCCTTCAGATCAGAACATTGTGGCAGACATTCCGAGCAGGTCCTTCACTCAATCCCACAAATGGATGCTTCACAGGGATGTGTTTTTGGACACTGGTCACCAGTGGGGTACTCCAAAGATCTCTTTGCCTCTCCTCTGAACAGACAACTTTCCCTGTTTTGTGCCAGAGTCCCAGGTCTTCCAGTATGGAAGGTGGATGCCCTCTCATTTTCTTGGAAGGGGATGTTTCTTTATGCATTCCCTCCCTTTCCTCTCATTCTGAGAGTCCTGTTCAAGATTTAACAGGATGCTCCCAAAATCTTGCTGGTGACTCCCTTTTGGCCACGGCAGCATTGGTTCCCTCTACTTCTGCATCTAGCCAAGGGCAATGATCACACATTTCCTCACAGGGCGGATCTACTCATACAAGACAAGGGATCTTTCATCCATCCCCACCTGTCCACGCTTCAGCTGACACTGTGAGTGATAGGGTTTTGATCCCTCATAGACACCTTTTTTCTGAGGACATGTTGCAGGCCCTGCAAGAGGCCAGGAAACCTACTATTTGGAAATCCTACTTATCTAAATGGAAGAGGTTTTCTATTTGGTGCCTTTCTCGTGACCTGGACCACTTACTGTGGATGTTCCTTTGGTTCTCTCTTATTTGTGTTAGCTGCTCAATGCTGGTTTGGCCTATTCTTCTATTAAGGGCAACTTATCAGCTCTTTTTGCTTGTCTGGCTTTAACTCCCCTGTTAGCTTCTAGATTTGAGGCTAAGCAATTTCTTAAAGGTGTCCTTAATATTACACCCTCCAGGAAGCCTGTTCCTCCTCCTTGGGATCTTCATAGATTCATAGGTAGGTACTAGGCTATTGGCCCTAGGGCCTATATAAGACTAGCCAAAAAGGTACCCTGGCTTTCGCCACACAGCAGAGCCACAGAGGTGATCCCTGGCGTGACTTTCCTATTTCCCATCCAATCATCAAGATTTTTCTTGGAGTGCTAATGAAGAGCTTTATTTGATATAGATAGGTAGTTTGTTCCAGAGTATGGGAGGTCTCTGAGACAGGAATCTATCCCTCCAGCATGTTCTGTTTATTGTAGTGACAAGGTTTAGGTCTCTAAAGTGTGTAGCTCAGAAGGATTGGTATTTCTTTAAGTGGAGCATGTCCAACAGCTCTGGGTTTGACATAGCTTTGTATGTTAGGCAGAGATCGCCTTTGAGTAGGTGATATGCGACAGAGTAAAGCTGGAGTTTTTTGAGACAGTCTGCATAGGGCATCTGTTTGAGGCTGGTAATCCTCTTTGTGAGGTATTTCTGCGGCCTTTCCAGTTGTTGTAGATATCTTGTGAGGAACATACCAAAAGGGGCATTGTACTCTATAATGGGTCTAATGAGTGATAAGTAGAGGGGAACAATAACCTCGTTTTTCCTGGATGAGTAACCTTTTGTGATGAGGTGTGTCATGTAGAAGGATTTATCAAAGGAGAGACTGCTGTCCACCTGTGTCCCAAGGTCTCTTATTACACTTTCGGTGTTAAGTAGACTACCACCTATGTGGTAGCTCATGGGTACATAGTTTTTACCAAACGGGATGACAATGCACTTTTTGGCATTGAGCTTGAGGCCATGGCTTTGACACCAGGCATCTGTCTCTTTGAGGCTGTTTTGTAGGATGTCCACATTGTTAGGAGTTTCAATTATGGCTCCTAGTTTGCAGTCATCTGCGAACTTCATTAGCCAAAGACTTCTGTGTTAGCCTGTACTTCAGAAAAGTAGATACCAAACAGGAGAGGCCCCAGGACTGAACCCTGTGGTACTCCACTTGTCACTGGTCTGAAGTCGGATTTGGAGTCTGCTACTTTCACAGTGTGGGTTCTGTCAGTGAGCCAGCTGGCAACACATCTTGTGACATAGAGATTTATACCTAGTTAGTGAGTGTATCTATAATTCCAGAGTGGGAGATGGTGTCAAAAGCCTTGGCGAGATCTAGATAGGCTGTGTGAACCACCTTACCCTTGTCTACGACTTTGGTGACTGCTTCAAAGAAGTCTATCAGGTTTTGGAAACATGATCTGCCTTTTACAAACCTGAACTGGGTGGGGTCCAGAGTTTGGAGATTACCAATGTCTTTGTGTATAAGATCCATGATGATATGTTCCATGGCCTTGCAGCCCAGGCTGTTAGGCTAATGGGGCAGTAGTTCCTGGGGTCCGTGGCGGCTCCACCTTTATGGAGTGGGATAACTGTTGAGGTGCGACATTCAGTGGGCACAAAGCCTGAGGTGAGGCTATGATTGAACATGGTGTTTATATGGGGTGCCAGTTCATTCTGCAGTTCGTGTAGAACGCAGCCTGGGATGTTGTCAGGTCCCATGGATGCTGTGTTCTTGGCTTTGGAGAGTATGGTTTTTACCTGTGCAGCCATGATTACAGGAACTTTGCATTCTTCCGGTACAGAGATGGGCCCTTTAGAGGGTGAGAGAGGGGTAAAGTTAGCACTGAACCTATCAGCCAGGATGTTGGCAATATCAGTTGGTTCTGTATATTTAGTGCCATTGTGTTGTAACTCAGAGCAGATCTGAGTGTTGCCATTGAGATTTTTGACATAGCTATAGAATGCTTTGTGGTTGTCTTTATAATCAGTGGTGATTTTGTTTTCTTACTGAGGCTGACCAGGGAGTTCCTCCAATCATGGGATTTTACTCTTTTTTGCAACAGTTTCTTTCTTCTGTTATAGAGTTTGTTTATGGCAGGGGACCACCAGATTGGCTTCCTTTTTTGCAGGATAGCATCTTGGTTCTGTTAGGGATAGCACGATCCATGCACTCGTGTAAGTGCTTATAAAATGCATTTGTGTAGGACTCAGCAGTCGTACCTCTATTGTCTGTCTGCACGGGTGTCGTGAAGTTTGCCACTTCTGTCTTAAGAAGCATAAAGTTGGCTTTGGAGAAATTTTTTACAGTGGTTTTCCTAATGGGGGATAGAGGTGGGATGTGGATGTCTAGGGTGATTAGCTTGTGGTCGGATCTGGCCAACGAGGAATTGACCTATGGTGTGGAACACCGGTCGCCCATGTTGGTAATGACCAGGTCTAGGATATTGCTGCCCCTGGTGGGGGTGTGGATAAGTTGATCCAAGGCATTGGAATTTATGAATTCCAGAAAACGTTGAGCAAAAGAGTTGGTACATGAGTAGTTTTCCCAGTTAATGGTGGGGTAGTTGAAATCGCCCATTATTAGGATGTTGGGTTGTATCCTAATATTTTCCAGTGTATCCTGGGGCATGGTGGGGAATCTGTAGCAAGTTACAATCTGGATTGCAGTCTTGCCCAGAGTTAGTTGCACTTGGATAATCTCAGATGCATTATGCTGAGCAACTAGCCTGGAGGTGTGGATATCCTTAATGAATATGGACATGCCTCCACCTTTAGTGTTTCGGTCCAGGTTAGGTGGCCGAAAGGTGTGGTATGAATTATAGCCTGGTAATGGAGGGATGCTCTCTGGAGCCTTGAACCAGGTCTCTGTCACTGCACAGATGTCAATGTTCTCCATTTCACGGAGTGCCTTGAGTGAATGCATTTTGAGGTTTAAACTTCTAGCATTGAGTAGCATTACCCTCAGATTTTGCTTGCTTGTACCTGTTAAGGTGGTGAATTTGTCATTTGAACTTTGCCTAAAAAAAGGCAATATATGGGTGGCAAGAGCCTTAGCCAGTATCCCAAATCCCAAAGGCGACAGGTGCAGGCCATCTCTGGCAAAGCATCATGGTCTGTCGATCATGTCATCCCAGGCAGACAGATACTGGATCCCTTTAGAATGACACCAGAAGTTTAGCCAATTGCTGAAGTCAATAATTTTATCCTTGTACTGTGGTATCATTCTGGGTGATGGCAGGATGCTACTCAGGGCTAGGGTCATACCTGCCTGGGATACAAGATCGGAGAGCTCTTCCATGTCTCTTTTCATGTAGTCCAGGGAGGTACATCTCAGGTCATTCACAGCAACATTGACAATGACAGAGTCATATTTGTACTTGTTGTGGAGTGACCTGAGTGTGTGCATTATGTGGTGGATCCTGGCACCCGACAGGCAGTTGACAGTAACCTTCTCCTTGTTTAGCCTGGTGAGTGGGACATTAGTGCGACTGACTATAGAGCCACCTATGACTAGAGTGTTGGGTACATTGTTATGCCTTATGGGCTGTGGTTGAGTGGCACATTGAGTTTGTGGGCTATGTGTCATTTGGGTTGTGTTGGGGGGTGCAGGTTGCTTGTGTTTCTGCTTTGGAGGTCTCTGTTGCTTGAGCAGATTTTTATTGAGAGCCTCCGTGAATGTAGGTGCATGTTTCATGTTTCTATGTGTGTTTTGGTGGTGTAGGTTTTGAGGGACTATGTGATGAGTGTGGTGTGATGCAAGTGTTTACCTTCTCCTCTTGACTGTCTAGTCCAGTCTTGGGTGAAGAGAGCTTTGCTTCCAGTTTGGCTATATAAGTGCATCTCTCACGGGTTGTAGTGTTGGGTGGTATGAGGAGAGGGTTGTCTGTGTACATGAGGCAATTGCTGCATTGCCCCAAGATGCCCAGATTCATCAGGTAGACAGGAGAAAACACCGGGAGCTGACCCTTAGACATGCCTGGATAGGTGCTTATTTATTAAGTACTAAAACTGTTTTCCTCTAGACAAGTGAGGAAGGTTGAGTGCTGTAGTAATTTGTAGTTTATTTAGTGCTTACAACGAGTTCTGAACAAGTGCTGAGCTCAAAGAAACAGATTTTAGTGCTAAAACTAAAAAAACTCTCTTATTCTAAGGGAAAATTTGAAGAGAAGACTTTATGGCGCCAGGAACAGTTTAACCCTAGCTAAGCGGCAATGCATAAAGTATATATAGATATATATATATATATATATATATATATATATATATATATATATATATATATATATTTTTTTTTTTATTTTATTTATTTATTTTTTTAATATAACAGTAGCAAATGAGCAAACTGATTTAAACAAATTAACCAATTGACCAATAAAAGGCTAAAAACTGGGCCCCGTTCCAGCAGTCTTCTATCAGACAAGTTCTAACTGCACACTCCTGCCACTAGGGTGCAGGGGAACCTTCTCCAAAAAAAGATGGTCTGGATTAGTGCTCAAGTTATACAAACAAAGCTAGATTCAGCAGGTCTGAATTTAGTCTATGCTACAGCAAACAAGGTGTACCAATTTCAGAAAGAAACAGTTCAAATAAGCAGGTACAATAAGCCATTAACCAGAAACTCCCAGTTCAGAAGCGCAGAATCTACCCTCTCCTCCCACAAGAGTGCAGACCACACCTTCTTAATGTAAAATAACTGGCCCAAACCCAAGTGCTTAAATCAAAACTAATACACTTTTAGAATAACAGACACTAAGCCTTCAATCAGCAACTCCCAACTTAGAAAGATGTAAGCTACCTGTCCTGCTACAACAGTGCAGACCACAAACCTTCTTAATGTAAAACAACTGGTCTGAAGCCCAAGTGCTTCAACCATAGGCTTAGAATAACAGTTACAATTTAATCAGGCTAATAACAAGCAGTAATAAATGCAGCAGAATAAATGCAATTAAGTACTTTTAAGAACAAGCAGCAAAAGCAAAATAAAGTAATAAAGTAGGAAGAAACACAAATACAGTAAAAGCAGATGAATAAAGTGCAATTTTTTTATATAACAATAGAAAATGCGCAAACTGATTTAAACAAATTACCCAATTAACCAGTAAAAAAGCTCAAACCTGAGCACTGTTCCAGAAGTCTTCAATCAGACAGGTTCTAACTGCACTCCTGCCACCAGGGTGCAGGAGGAACCTTCTCCAAATCCTAATTTTGTTCTGGAGAAACTGACTCAGGCTCCTTTTGAGCCTGCTGTTTCAGCTTCCTTGCAATATTGTTCTTGGAAGACAATTCTTTTGGTAGGTCTCACTTCTGCCAGATGGTTCTCTGAGTTGCAAGCCCTTATGGCTTGTCCGCCTTTTTTGATATTTCATGAGGACAGGGTGTCCTTGCATACTAATCCTTCTTTTATGCCCAAAGTGGTTAATCATTTCTCACTTAATCAGTCTATTAATTTGCCTACTTTTTTCCCCTCTCTGCAATCTGACAGTGAGAGGGTGCTGCATACTTTAGACATGCATAAACAGCTCAGATTTTATTTGGGTAAGACTAAAGCTAGCAGAAAATCTGATCAGTTGTTTGTTTCCTTTCATCCTGGGTCTTTAGGATTGGTTGTTTCCAAGCAAACTATTTCTGTTTGGATTTCAAAGGCTATTTCTTTTTGTTACACTTTTCATGCCGAGAGCCTTCTTTCTTCTGTAAAGGCTCATTCTACTAGAGCTGTGGCTTCTTCTGGTCCTTTTTTTCATGGATTCAGACACTAATTCTATGCTTGAAGCAGCTACCTGGACTTCTGTGTATACTTTTACCAAACATTACAAGTTGGATGGCATAACTGGAGCTAGAGCTGGCTTAACTAATGTCATTCTTCATGGCTTCTTAGAAGGCTTTACTGCTGCTTCCATCTCCCAAGTTTCTTCTTGAGCTTTGGCACTCTCCCATACATGTTAATACTGCAGTGGTGAATGTAAGGACATAGCACAGTTGTGTAAAATCTTACCATAACAGTAGATGTTTTTGCCTTCATTGCTGCAGTATTCACTCCCGCCCTCTATCCCGCTAGTCTTTTTTTTCCCTTCCTGGATGTGCAGCTGCTCTTTGATTTTCCTTGGACTGCTGTTCCTAGTGTGGTAATCAGTTCTGAGAATAGTATCCCTGAATATCACCTTTATGCCTTATGCTATGTGAGGAGTGTGTAGGTGACATTCAGCGTACCTTAAAGCAATGGTAGACTTTGGTAGACTGGTCGGACGATGGGCTTCACGGCAGGGAATCACATATAGCAATGGATACTGCAGCAGTGAAGGCAATGACATCTACCATTATGGTAAGATTTTACACAACTGTACTTTCTTTAATGCAAATTCATTTTCAACATACTCGCAGTCAATACTCCAAATATCAAAATAAAGTGACCGGAAAATAAAGTAGTAAAATTCCAAATAAAAAATCCTGGGCACTCACCGCTACAGGCAATAAATAGAGTTTCAATAAAAGTCCAGTAGGCACAGTTTCAATGTTGTTGTTGTCTTTCAGCTTTTCCCGGTTAGGGGTCGCCACAGTGAAACTCCAGTCTGCTAATGATTGGCAGTAGATTTTCACGGTGCTGAGTTGCCAGCTCGACACCCAACCTTCAAAGAATACACGCCCATTCACGTATGTCTTTCAGAACGCCATTTGACCCGCGGGGAGGACATGCAGACTCCACACAGAAGGCACTCCCCGCACACTAGCTGAGAATCGAACATAGAAACTCTTGCTGTGAGGCAACAACACTACTGCTGCACCACCGCGGATTCACAGTTTCAATAAATATATAAAATTATTTAATAGTAAGTGATTTTGCGGTTCTACTGACCGCTTCTTCAGACTACAATAATTTAATGCCACAGTGTGTTTAAATACTAGTAACAAACCATTCACAATGCTTTAATTATACACTCATTAGAAATTAAAAACATATATTCACATATACTAAAAAACATATTAAAATTGCAGAATAAATTTGTATCATGTCAGTGTTTGAGTGGACGACCTTTTAGAAATGGTTTCAAAGAGACTTTACTGTTAAGACCAGGTGATGTATCAGCTTTAAAAAACATTATCCATTTCTGCTTATGTGCCTCTGTAATGTTTCTCACATCCCCTCCCCTCATATTGTCATGTATAATTTCAAGAACAAAGAATTTAAAACTGTGTTGGTTCCCTTTTCCATGACATGATTTGCTAGGGCATTTTCCAACTTCTTATTTTTGATATCTCTGAGGTACTCCTGTACCTTTTCCTTTAAAGTGTGATTAGTTTTGCCTATATAGAACATATGGCAGGTTGTGCAGAAGCTAAAATAAATCAGATTTTTTGTTGTGCAATCTGCGTAAAAGTTGAATTCAATATTGATACCTAATTGTTGATGTACATAGTATCTGCCACTAAAAATATGTTTACATGCTCTTTTTCAACATACTGCTGTTATGAAATAATAGTGAAATGCATTAGCCCAAATACACCATCAACATAAAAGCATCTACTTAATTTATTACAGTTCGAACTAAGAAAATGCAATGTCAGTCAATCATTGGAAAGACACAGCAACTTGATTTTTTTTTTACTTATCAGATATATTGTGTAAAGGAGCAGGTAATAAACAGCATGTGGCACAGACATAACTTTCAAGTTTATGGAAGATAAGACCCTCCCGAGTTACTTATTAACTTTTTGGTCATAGTCTGTGCTGTCCATAGCAGACAGTACTAAAAATGAGGAATGATGTGTGGAACCAGAGAGTTAAATAACATATATGGTTTGGTAATAATCATATTATCAGACCACATGGCTTGTAGCAAAATCTGTGCTTGCTTCTAATATTCGTAACTCACCATATATAAAAATGTCTTCATAGTTTCATAGGTTCCTAGGTGTGTACTAGGCTAATGGCCCTGGGGCCTTTACAAGCCTAGCCCATAGAAGTGCCCTGGCATTGTGCCACCCATCGTTAGTTCCCAGTGCCTCTATCAAGTAGAGCCACTGGAGTGATCCCCAGGGTGAACTTTCTATTTCCCCTCCACTCATCAAGATTTCACTTGAAGAGGGCTAGTGAGGTGCTCTGCTTGACATGTATGAGAAGTCTATTCCAGAGCATGGGTAGTCTCTGGGTTATGAACCTGTCCCTCCAGCATGTTCTGTTGATTGTGGTAATGAGGCTGAGGTCTCTGGAGCATGTGGTGCGGAGGGATTGGGATTTTGTTAGATGTAGCATTTCTAACAGAGCTGGGTCAAACATGGCTTTGTAAGTCAAGTAGAGATCACCTCTTAGTAGCTGATATGAGACAGAGAATAGCTGGAGTTTTTTTGAGTCTGTCCATGTAGGACATGTGTTTAACACCTAGGATCCTCTACGTGAAGTACTTTTGTGGCCTCTCCAACTGTTGCAGGTGTCTAGTGAGGTACATGCCAAATGGGGCATTATACTCTATGATTGGTCTAATGAGGGAAGAGTAGAGAGAAATGATGACCTCTTTCTTCCTGGATGCAAAACCCTTGGTAATGAGATGTGCCACACAGAAGGACTTTCTGCCACAGTGGCAATGTGGTGATCAAAGGAGAGGTTGCTGTAAACCTGTGTCCCCAGATCTCTTATAATGCCTTCAGTGTTCAGTGGGCTCCCATCAATGTGGTAATTAGTGGGAAATGAGTTTTTCCCAAAGGGGATGACTACACATTTTTTTGGCATTAAGCTTAAGGCCATGGCTTCGACACCAGTCATTGGTCTCAGTGAGGCCTTTCTGTAGGATGTCTGCATCACTTGGGGAGCAAGTAATGGCTCCCAGCTTGCAGTTGTCTGCGAATTTGGTCAGCCAAAGTCCCTCTGTGTTGGCCTGGACTTCTGAGAAGTAGATGCCAAATAGGAGAGGACCCAGGACCGATCCCAGTGGGACTCTACTCGTGGCTGGTCGGCAGTCTGACTTGGAGTCCGCTACTTTCACACTGTGGGTTCTATCTGTGAGCCAATTTGCAACTCACCTAATGATATAGGGGTTGATGCCTAGTTTGCTGAGTTTATCAATAATTCCTGAGTGAGTAATGGTATTGAAGTCCTCAGCCAGATCGAGGTAGGCTGTATGGACTGCATTACCTTCATCCACTGCTCTGGTGACTGACTCAGTGAAGTCAACCAGGTTGAGCAGGCATGATCTACCTTTCACAAAACCAAATTGTGTGGGATCTAGAGTTTGGAGATTCCCTATATCCTTGTTAATTAGGTCCATGATGACGTGCTCCATAGCCTTACATATCAGACTCATCAGGCTAATGGGTCAATAATTTCCAGGGTCTGTAGTCACTCCTCCATTAAGGAGGGAGATGACTGTAGCAGTGCGCCACTCAGTAGGGACAAAGCCTGAAGTGAGGCTGTGAGTGAACAGAGCACACAGATGTAGTGCCAGTTCACTTTGTAATTCATGTAGAACACAGCCAGGGATATTGTTGGGTTCCATGGAAACTGTATTCTTGGCCTTAGACAATGCAGCTTTAACCTGTGCTGCAGTAATGTTGGGTGTCTGGCATTCTTCCGGTATTGAGATTGGTCATTTGGGGGGGGGGATAAAGTTGGCACTGAATCTGTCATCCAATATGTTGGCAATATCTGTTGGCTCAGTATAGGAGTTAGCAATATGCAGTAACTCAAAGCAAATCTGGGTACTGCCATGGAGATCCTTGACATAACTATAGAAGGCTTTGTAATTGTTTTTAGTGTCTGTCGCAATTCTGCTTTCATAGCTGGCTTTGGAGGTTTTGATGAGGGATCTCAACTTTTTGTTGAGGCTAATAAGGGAATTTTTCCAGTTATGGTAAGCGCTTTCAGTGGTAAAAATATTTCACCTTCTTCATACCCAGAACAACATAAAACTGATGCTTATATAGCTTGTAGTTAATTATCAATTAGTCATTCAATCAACCAATAAAAATAAAACCAGATAAAAGTACAATATTTAAACAGTATGAAACCTGCTCTAAAATGTTACAATGTTAAGTACATAATACTCAATTTATAAATAACATTAAATATATATGTATAACATGTGTAAATGTTATACTAAAAAATCACATTTTAAAAAGCTACTAGGGCAAAACTGAAAATGTATAATATGTGATAATGACATAAATTAACTTTAAGAACTAAGATATTTAGCTAAATATAGACACATAAAAATATATAGTAATATGTAAAAAATAAATAATTAATTGCATGCTGGTTAAAGACCAAAATCTGATAATAATAATACTGAATATATGACCAAAAACAAAGTCCATATTTTTATATATATAAAAAACTGTGTAAATGTTACTATGTTTCAAACTTAATCAACAAAAAGGTACAGTATCAAATTCGAAATCTTTTATGCAAAATTAATATGTTATCTATTTAAAGCTTTTAATTTTAACACGCTTTTAATAGACACAAATTCATTTAAACCAGGGAAAATGTATGCAGCCATTTTGATTTGCCAATACAACTCAAACTTTGGCAACTTTTATTAGAACAAAATGAGTTGTATTGGCAAATCAAAACGGCTGCATACATTTTCCCTGGTTTAAATGAATTTGTGTCTATTAAAAGCGTGTTAAAATTAAAAGCTTTAAATAGATAACATATTAATTTTGCATAAAAGATTTTGAATTTGATACTGTACCTTTTTGTTGATTAAGTTTGAAACATAGTAACATTTACACAGTTTTTTATATATATAAAAATATGGACTTTGTTTTTGGTCATATATTCAGTATTATTATGATCAGATTTTGGTCTTTAACCAGCATGCAATTAATTATTTATTTTTTACATATTACCATATATTTTATGTGTCTATATTTAGCTAAATATCTTAGTTCTTACAGTAAATTTATGTCATTATCACATATTATACATTTTCAGTTTTGCCCTAGTAGCTTTTAAAATGTGATTTTTAGTATAACATTTACACATGTTATACATATATATTTAATGTTATTTATAAATTGAGTATTATGTACTTAACATTGTAACATTTTAGAGCAGGTTTCATACTGTTAAATATTGTACTTTTATCTGGTTTTATTTTTATTGGTTGATTGAATGACTAATTGATAATTAACTACAAGCTATATAAACATCAGTTTTATGTTGTTCTGGGTCTGAAGAAGGTGGAATATTTTTACCACTGAAAGCGCTTACCATATTAAAGTTTTTAGTTGCTTTAGCGTTACGTTATTCGTATTTGCTTATTTCAGCTTTCTCCTACCATTCAACTCGTTTTTCTTTTGATTTTTAGTAGTTTTTTGGTTTTCTTAATTTTTCCAGTTATGGGGCTTTACCTTTTTCTGCAACAGTTTCTTACTTCTGTTGTAGAGTCTATTAATGGCAGGGGACCACCAGATTGGCTTCCTTTTTTTGGAGGAGAGCATCTTGGTTCTCTTGGGTATGGCTAGTTCCATGTATTTATGTACATTTTCGTATAGTGCACTGACGAATGATTCAGCAGTCATGCATCTGTTTTCCATTAACATGGGTGCCGTGAAGTTAGCCACCTCTGTTTTTAGGAGTCCAAAGTCAGCTTTGGAGAAGTTTTTCATGGTGGATACCTTTACGGGGGGGGTGTGGGTGAGATGTGGCTTTCCATGGTGATTAGTTTGTGGTCGGATCTAACCAGGAAGGAATTGACTACTGGTGTATAGCAATGGTTGCCCGTGTTAGACATAACCAGGTCAGTGAGTGTTTTTGATATTCGATATACTCCATGCTGTTATAAACACTTTACTTGTGTTATTTATTTTTTTAATGCTGAAGCTACTTGGTGCGGTGTTTTACCAAGTTAACAAATTAAAATAAATAAATAAATATATAAATATATGCTGTTAGCTGTTGGCAGTCTTACAGAATTTTTTGATTAAAGAGTCTACATTTGGCATTGAGCTAACATCTAAGCATGCATCTCTGAGAGTCTATCTGATGTCATGCCTTATACAAACTATTTTAATTAGAGTCTCATTTCTTTTTTTTTTTAATTGCTCTAAATGCTTAAGGTTTTTAGTATTGTGACAAGAATGAACCCCATTCTTGCATAAGGGTGTTCTAAAGTTCATGAAATTAGTATTGCTTCATTCGTCGATGTTTGCCAAGAGTGCTTTACTCAGAGTCTGTAGAGTACCCAGAACTGCCTCATTCTGCAATGCACATACCCATACCCGGTTAGCAGAATATGTACTGGTTCAGTAATGAAGCACGTTGGATCACTGATGCATTATATTGCAAATGTTACGTAAACAGCATTACAGATGCTTGAATGAGAATATTTAAACTATGTATTATAATGTTGAAATAGCAATAAAGTACAGTTTTGTACCTACCATAAATGTAGATGTCCGATAGATATGCAACTGCAGTCCTGACATATGGGTTGTCCTGCCTCAGGCAGCCTTTCGGTCGGCCGGATTCCAAAGTCCGGGTCCGGTGTCGGCTGTTGTCGCCTCCTCCCCGACGTCAGAGCGGCTGGGGTACAAAGCATCAGCCGACGCCATCTTCTTCAGTGTTTCTTGCCCCAGATGCCAGGTGCCCTCCAAGGAAGGCTAAATTTAGAGAATGGATAAAATTCCAGACATGCACAACAGTAATAAACAGATACACCATAAATGCTATCCCCAGCTAATTTGGAAAAGGGGGAGTGGACCCAAAAAAGATAATTACAGAGGGGTAGGAGGGAGGGAAAACCTGACTGCAGTTGCATATCTATCGGACATCTACATTTATGGTAGGTACAAAACTGTACTATGTCCTTCAAGAATGCAACTGCAGTCCTGACATATGGGTTGAATACCATAGCCAAGCTGGGGTGGTAGGATCTAAGATAAGGATGGTGTAGCTAAAATGCCCTGCAGGACTGCAGAAGCAAAGCCTGCTCGGGATCTGGAATATAAAGGCAGGTTGTAATGTTTGGAAAATGTATGCATGGAGCTCCATGTAGCAGCTTCTAGAATGTCCTTTGTAGCCACCCCTCTTAGAAAGGCTGTGGAGGTGGCTGTAGCTCTGGTGGAGTGTGGCCTGATATTGGCTGGCACACTTTTTCCATGGAAAGAGTAGCAGAATCTGATGCAGTTTCCAATCCATTTTGAAATTGTTTGTTGGGAAATTGCCTTTCCTTGTACCCCAGGAGCGTAGGCTACAAATAGTTGGTCAGACTTTCTGTTGGCCTTTGTTCTATCCAAGTAATAGCGCAATTGTCTGTGTATGTCCAAAGTGTGCAAAAGCTTTTCTCCTTTATTTTGAGGATTGGGAAAGAAAGTAGGCAGGTGAATTGCTTGGTTTAGAGAAACCCTGGATATCACTTTTGGCATGAATGAAGGATTGGTCCTTAAAGAGACTCTGTCCTGATGGAAAATGAGAAATGGAGGTACTGCCATGAGGGCCTGTATCTCCGAGACTCTTCTTGCTGAAGTAATTGCCAATAGGAAAACTGTTTTCCAGGAGAGAAATTGCAATTCTGAAGATGCTGCTGGCTCAAAAGGAGGAAGAGTTAATTTTTCCAAGACGAAATTGAGGTCCCATGCAGGCACTGGTGGTTTTTTTGGAGGTTTGATATTCTTTATCCCTCTTAGAAACTGTCGGTGGATCACAGCTGTATTTTGCTGAAATTGCTGAAGTGTGTATTTTTATGGAAGAATATGAAAGGCCATTGTGAAGCATTTCTGCCAAGTATTCTAGAATCTGTGGGATGTTCATTACAGATGCATCCTGTCCCTTGTTGGCATTCCAGATGTTGAACCTCTTCCATTTGGCTGAATAAGTTTTTCTGGTGGAAGGCCTGCGTGCTTCCAGTAGGATCTCTTGAACTTTTTTGGAGAGAGATATATGGGGAGAAATCATGGAACCCTCCAAGCTGTCAGATGCAATGTTTGCAGGTTTGGATGAACAGTCCTGTAATTGTGCTGAGTCATAAGCAGAGGCCATAGAGGCAGGGACCACGGCTTGGTGCGAGTTATACTCCTTAGTAATGGGTACCAGTGCTGCCTTGGCCAGTCTGGAGCTATCAAAATGCCTTTCGGTTGTTCTGCTTTGATCTTCAGTAACACCTTGGTCATTAATGGCAGAG
Source organism: Protopterus annectens (assembly GCF_019279795.1). Lineage (NCBI taxonomy): Eukaryota > Metazoa > Chordata > Ceratodontiformes > Protopteridae > Protopterus > Protopterus annectens. Next base: position 349,841,901 of record NC_056735.1, on the reverse strand, counting down.
GTGGGAATGCATAGATTGTTAGAGAATTCCAGCTGAAGGAGAGAGCATCTATTCTCCAGGCTTGAGGATGGTGTGTCCTTGAGCAGAACTTTTTCAGATGATGATTGTGGTGTGAGGCAAAGAGATCTATGTCTGGCCTCCCCCATGCATGAGTTATTTGTGAGAAAATGTCTGGATGCAACATCCATTCATGCGGGTCTATAATGTTTCTGCTTAGACTGTCCGCCAGAATATTGTCCTTGCCTGGAACAAACTGGGATTGCAACTGTATGTTCAGTTTCAGGGACTTTTCCCAAAGAGTCATTGTTAGTCTGCAAAGGGGGTAAGAATGGGTGCCTCCCTGCTTGTTTATATACCACATAACAGTGGTGTTGTCTGTCTTTATTAGCAGATGACCTTGTTGAAGAAATTTTCCGAAGGCCTCTATTGCATGAATCACTGCCAGCATCTCTTTTTGATTGATGTGCAGATGCAATTCCCGAGGAGCCCATTGCCCTTGAATGCATCTCCCTTCCATGTGCACCCCCCATCCATGATCTGAGGCGTCTGTTGTAATGGTTTGGCTTGCTTGAGGTTTGTTGAAAGACATGCCTTTGTTTAGCTGGCTTGCTTGTGCCCACCACAAAAGTTCCTTTTATAGACATGGAATGAGTGGAATAATTGCTTCTAAGTTGTGGCTGTGTTGAGACCATAAACTTTTTAGGTACTATTGTAGTTTTCTCATGTGTAGTCTTGCCAGTGGAATTAGAAGAATGCAAGATTCCATGAAACCCAGGGCCTGCAGGATTTTTCTTGCAGTCATCTGGGTGTGCTTTGCTAGGCTTTTGAAGTAATCTGGTAATTGATCTTGTTTTTCTTCTGTGAGGAAAGCCATTTGTGAATTTGTGTCCAGTTTGGCTCCTAGAAAGATTATTTGTTGGGATGGCAGTAGTCTTGATTTTTTAATATTGACTGTGTATCCCAAAGCCTGTAGTAAGTGAATGACATAGTCCAAGTTTCTTATCAAGGCTTGTTTGCTGTCCGCTTGTATAAGGCAGTCGTCCAGGTAAGGGTATATTTGTATCCCCTGAAGTCTGCAATGTGCAATTACTGATGCCAGGCATTTCGTGAATACTCTGGGTGCAGTAGATAAGCCAAAAGGCAATGCTGAGAATTGATAATGCTCTGACCCTGCAAGAAATCTGAGGTATCTTCTGCAGCTATGTCTGATTTGGACATGCAGGTATGCCTCCTTGAGGTCCAGAGTAACCAGCCAAGACCCCTTGCCCAGCATGGGAAGAAGTTGCTGTAACGTCAGCATTTTGAATTTTGGCACAATGAGAAAAGTGTTTAGAGCGGACAAGTCCAGTATAGGTCTCCATTGTTTTTCTTTTCTTGGAACAAGGAACAGTCTTGAGTAGAATCCCTGTCCTTGTTCCTGAGGAGGAACCTTTTCTATTGCTTTGATTTGTAGCAGCTTTGAAACTTGTATGAGTGCCTCTGCCCTTTAATTCTGTGGCAGGTTTGGCATGCCTTGTCTTGTTGGTAAGGTATGGAAGTGGAACCTGTAACCTTTGTCTATTATGTTCAAAATCCATCCGTCCTTTGTAAAAACATGCCAATTTTCTGAAAATAAGGATAACTTTCCGCCTAAAGGTGCTTCTCTTTGAGCCTTGGTTGGCGGTGTCAAAGTTAAGTCATTGTGATTGTCCCTGTGGAGCAGTAGGAGTCCCTGCGCCACTTCTCTGGTTAGTTGGTTGCCATTGGCGGCCCCTGTAGAAGCCTCGGTATTGCCCTCTACCTCGAGCATGCCTGCTTTTTCCCCTTTGAAACTTCTCAGTGTCTGGAAAGGACCAGTTCTTTGAAGGCCAATTCCTGCTGAACCTTGGTGGCTGAACCTGGAGGAAATCTTTGACTGTTTGTACTGATTTAGCCTTTTCCTCAATCGATTTCAACACACCCTGTGCATTAGCACCAAATAGCTTGTCTTTTTCCAGAGGTGCATCTAGAAGCTTTGCTTTAACATGATCTGGCAATGACTGTTCTTTCAACCAAGTATGTCTACGTATGACGACCCCTGTCATAGCTGCCCTACATGAAGCTTCCAATGCATCATAACCACACTGAAGAAAATGATTGCTAACCTGCTGAGTGTTATGAACCAAATCCTGCAAAGCCTTTCTATCTAAAGGCTCAGGAGAGGCTAACTTTTTCTGCAAATCATCCATCAGGAAATCCTGATACTGAAACATATGAAAAAGACAGTTTAGAGACCTCATGGCAAGGGTGGAAGAGGTATAAACTTTTTTACCCCACCTCTCCAGGGACCTAGATTCTCTGTCTGCGGGCAAAGGATTCTTGGCCGTGGAAGTGGCCACTCCTTTGGGCCCCTGAGAAATAGTTTCTAGATCAACAGAGTGGGCCTTAAAGAGATGTTTATGAGATTCAGGAACCCTGTAATATCTGTCTGGCTTGACAGGAGCAGGAGGGAGAGAATCAGAAGAAGTACTGAAGTCTGAGTACACATCATCCAGTACATCTAACACTGGGGGAATAGCTAAAGGCCTGTGCTGGGGTAACTTAAGGAAGGTCCGAAGCCTTTTCCTGGAGTTGGAGAAATCCTGGCCCTGCCACTGAAAATGCTCTCTCATGGAGTGGAGAATTTCCCCGAAAGAAATATCCTCAGGAGGAGAGGCAGAGGGAATGGATTCATCTGCATCAGAATCCTCGTAGGCCGGGAAGGGTTCTTCCTGGGAATCTGAAAGGCCTGACTCACCAGAGGCTTCATCTGAGGAAAGGGTATCTGTCTGCTCAACCCTGGGCTTTTTGTCAGAAGGCAGCTGAGAACCTCTGTCTGGATGAGCCTGAGAGCCCCTGATTAAAGAAATTAGATCTGCAGCTAAAGTCATGATCTGTTTATCCGAAGTGGGACCCTGTGAAAAGGATTTAGGAGGGTGAGACTTAGCCAGGCTGGCAGCCTTAGCACGTGTGTAGGCCTTGATAGACATAGACACAGGAGGCCTAGCAGCCCCACGTGCTGGAGTAACTTTGTCCACCGGTATGGTGTCAGGTAAATCTTGGGCTTCGGTTTCAGGAGGAAAATCAATAACCGGCACCGAGGTAGCCTCCGGGACTGAAGTGTGCGGTAAAGCGGTGTCGTCGGCCTGGAGCGGTTGAATTACCGCCTCCGAAGAGACCGATGCACTCGCGGTAGGCTTAGGCGTGGTGTCGGTGGAAGTCGCGGAGGTCGGTCCCGGTCCTTCCGTTTTTTGGAAATATGTGCTGTCGGAAGTTCCGACGGCATGATATAGGTGTAATTTTCCCCAAAAAAGTCTTCAGCAAATTCTGCCCGGTGCTTAAGTGTGCGCTTATTGAAGCAAGCACAGGCAGCACAGGCCGAGACGTCGTGGTCTGGGCCGAGGCAGGGAAGGCAGTAAGAATGGAAGTCCTTATGAGGTATTTGTTTACCACAAGACAAACAATTATTAACTTTTTCAGTTTGGTCTGACATCGGCTGAGGCAAGAAAAGGTTCCCCAATGGGGTACTTAGCTTTTTGATGACTTTGGTATCTGAAAACACAGGAGCTGGCCGACCGGCACTTGCAAACTGCTTCTGCTTCGGGCACCACGCGGCAAGAAAGACTGAAGAAGATGGCGTCGGCTGATGCTTTATACCCCAGCCGCTCTGACGTTGGGGAGGAGGCGACAACAGCCGACACCGGACCCGGACTTTGGAATCCGGCCGACCGAAGGGCTGCCTGAGGCAGGACAACCCATATGTCAGGACTGCAGTTGCATTCTTGAAGGACATCTTGTCTTCCGTAAGTTTAACAATATTAAATCCTATTTAGAGATTAAACTTGTATGACTGAATACGCCTGTGAGGGTTGTGCTAGTCTATGCTAAGTTCAGCTGTACCATTCCCTTCCTATACCCACGTTTATATTATCAAATGCATAGGTACTTATGGCAGAGATTACATCTAGAAGCCTGTTTGTTTCATAAAGTAGTCCCCAGAGGCATGCGGGTTTTCTGCATGCCTACGTATGGGGACTCTCATCCATCTCTACTTAAACAGTGGCAAGACCTTAATATAAATCTAGGCTTTGATTATGTGAAATTGCTACTGAAATATTTTTCACCATTAGAGACGGACCTTCGTAGTAAGACTGATGCATTATATCAGAAACTAACAGAACGCTTCAACTCTGAATATTGCAAAGAGAAACTGTCTTCTATTTTTACACAAGTCAAATCGTTTAGTGATAGACTGGGTAAAATGAAGCAACGTAAATTAAGAAGGGACTTCCATGATTTCCAGAATGGTCATGTGTTTGTTTGGCCGAGGACTCAGGATAACCGTCCAACAGCACAGACCCAATCTTATAATCAACCAGCTTCTATTGGTATGAAAGACATCATGAATGCTGCATCAAGTTCAACACTGGCTTTCACTAATATTCACTCCACTAACCAGGCTGATGTATCATCGACGAGAGTTAGCAGTCTGGATCCTATTGATTTGCCTAATACTGACACACCCCCTCCCAATCAGGAAACGTTGTATGGGTATCGTAATCTAGGAGCTATACCCAAGAATAACATTGCCTCTGACACTGCTCCTCCCCTTTTTTTACCGTATCAGAGAAAATACACACAACAGCAAAGGGGGCGTTCCAACAGCAGAGGGCCAAGAAAGCGGAAATTCTCGGAAGAGAAGAATGCACCAAACAGAAAGATGAGATATTGACTTCTTTGGTTTTCAACTATTCCAGTGCTTGCTTGGATACTCATACACTCAGTCTTCTAGATAGAGGACTTAACTTTATTCCAGCGGTTACTTCATCTTTGGTAGAATCGCTAGTTGATTTAAGACTTTTTTGTCGGCGTTTGTCTGAAACTATTTTTTTCCAATGATGGTGAGTGTACAACGGTGACTGAGCCATTGTTACCATATAGAAACAAGAGTACCTTCATGCCACCAATGCCTCCCATGGTGGAATGTTTTTTGGACTTATGTGAGAAAGATTTGTATGCTTTGTTTTCAGAAGCTCATCATAAGAAAGGGAGATATTACAATCTTAATAGTTGTGAAAATCAAGCTTTAGCTAAAATAAGAACTAATAATATGGTGGTAGTGAAACCTGCTGACAAAGGGGGGGGGGGTGTTGTTGTTTTAGACACAAAGGAATATGTGATGTGTATGACTAATTTGTTATCAGATGAAATGACTTATAAGAGTTTATTCATCAATGAAGTGTCAACTATTATACAAACAGTGAAGGACACCCTTTATGACCTCCTGTTATGTAGACAAATTAGTGTAGAATTACATGATTATTTTTCAAAACCTCACCCGGTCATACCAGTTTTGAAAGGGCTACCTAAGATCCATAAAGAAGCCTGGCCCATACCAATGAGACCGATAGTGTCAGGTGAAGGTTGGATAACCTCCCATATATCGATCTTCTTGGAGAATATTCTACCTTTGGTTGTCAATAATTGCCCCACCATTTTGAAAGACACGTACCAACTGTTAGAGAGTCTAAACAGCATACATCTTGACTTGGGTAATACACAATATTTCCTCATCACCATGGATGTAGAGAAGTTGTTTACATCAATCCCAAATGATGTTGGGTGTTAAATAAATTTGTTAAAGTCAGACTGTAAAATTCATCTGGCATTAAAAAAATAATGACAGTCAATAACAAACAGTAATGCAGGAAAACTCAAGTATCTAATACTCTAATACTCTAATGTACATTAGGAGGCAAAAAACCATACACAAACTTGTACAGAATTTTGTCTGATTTTATTGGTGAGACATATGACATTTTATACAGTTTACTATCAGCTTTTGCCCACCTCACTGACGTGGTCAGTGACAGGGTCTTTACATCATAGTAACTTATGAAAAAGTGCTGAGATGGTGTTTTCAAAAATCTTTTCCCATGAGAATATTACAGCCTTGCAAGCACCTGGTCAGTCACAATGTCCTTCCGAGGATGTAGCCAATTCAAGGCTCTTAGATTAGTTCGAATACAATGGGTGCATGTCTTCTTTAATGCTTCTCTTTGTCTCTTTCTTGTTTACCAGCTGGACATTATCTCTGATAGTGCGCACAAGGCTATTCTTCTGGTGGAAGCAGGAAAAGATACACATGCACACAGATTTATTATTTTCTAACTTTGCAAAATAATCTTTACTGACAGACATGAGCCAGGCTGAACTGCCAAGGCCAAATTTCTAATTACACTGCAGCTTATGCTTCAAGCAATAATATGCAGTTTATTTCTACTATTATTCTAGTAAAACAGAATTAAATGCATTACATATCATACTATTTTCAATCTTTGCTCTCCATATAGATTTGAGCACATTTATACCTGTCTAAAGCACACATTTCTCTATATATCTGACCACACAACTTATATATGTCTGAATGTTTGAATACACATTCTCCTAAGCAGCATATATGTAAATATATATTTTTCTAGGCAGCACATATATGAATATATATTTTTCTAACATTCTCCCTCCTGTTAATGCATTTCATTCTATTTGAAACATAAACAGTATCATTTCATTCCTTAGCCTTTTCCTTTCAAGGACTTTCAGCTAAGTAAGTCATTTGTTTTATATTTCAGATAGGCTTTCACTTGGTATCAACAAATTCAGTTCCATATCCTGGTACATAGTTTCAGTTACTGATATGTCAACTAGGTCTTTAACTAATTTTTCACACAGGGTATCCCGCAGCAGACACATGCTCCAATTATGAGCAGTACTACACAAATTGCAATCAGAATGTTCATAAGGACCCCACCCACCCCCCCCCCAAATAGATTCCGGAAAAAGTTCGTCAGTGGGTTTGGGCCTGGTTCTGCCATTGCTGACACCTGCTGTATTACCTCCAGGTGATCATTGATTTCATGTTGGTTATCTGGAATGTCGCACAGCATTCTTCTTTGATAAGCGCGCATCACCTCTCTCGCCAGGGTGAAGTCGAGCCATTCGGTTCTGTAATCGACTGTTCTCATTGCATTCATTTCATCAGTCACAAGTTCAAGAGCGGAAAAAGTCGCATTGCTCATTACTTGAGGAGTTTTGACAATTTCCTCAGTTCCCAAATCGATTTGATTGCTCGTAGGCTGGGAATATCCCAGCCCAGGATATAACACTGTCACTCAAGTCCATATGAGTCAATTTTTCTTTGTCCTTCACAGCCGAATGATCCTTCCAGCTTGCTTCAATCTTACCCACTGGATTAGCAGGTTTTCTGACTGTATTCTCGGCTCGCTGAGCTACATTTCTCACATTACGTATTTTACCCAGGGGCAATTCTGCAGTATGTCTTATGGCTGGAACCAGATAACCCAAAAAGCAACTGCCGGACCAATTCTCAGGTAACCATTTATAGGCCTTTTTCCCACAAACAAAATAACAGTTTTCAACTTTAGTACTGATGCGGGTTAACCCTGAATGAAACATTTTTTTATCTATAACAGATAATTGTCTATATATTTCAGGAGTTTTTTGCACATCTCTCAATGTTGTTTTCATCAAGCTTAAATCTGAACCATAGTTCGTATACAACTAGTACCTTGGTCTACAGGTTTTATATAACATTTGTAAGACACAGTTATGTTACAGTTACTCCAACCAACCTGGAGTGTATCATTTTTAACAAAACAAACAATTCCTTTCTGAGTAACGGGTAAATATAATGCCACTTTGTCTTGTGATCTCACAGTACCTGTGTCAAATAACAGGTTTTCCCAAGTTTCATTTATCCCCAAGGGGACAGCAGACATTAAAGTCCTCCATATGCTGTGGGTATTGCAGTACAAACCCAGCAATTTGAAACGTTCATAGTCTCTACATAGACTCGTTTCATAGCCAGGTATGTGTTGAAGTTCGTGCCAGTCTATAGCCAGTCCTTCATCACGTTTTATCAATTTCACTTCTGTAGTTATATGCAAGAAAAACCATAACAACAAAAGGTCACTACAAACATGGTTAATAAGTGTATGATCAGTAGGCCAGTGAACCAATGTCTTTGGGGTTGTTTAGCATTTTTATTCACTCTGCCTCTGGTCATCCTGTTTCTGTGGTATGTCAGTTAAAAATGTTTGTCCAATTTAAATTCTTTGAGTGGTTTACAGTCGTCAAATGAACCCAAGATGATCTCTCAGCAATTTTACTGCAGTAGGTGTTGCCAATAGTACCTGGTACGGACCTTCCCACTTTGGACTCGCCCAGTTCTTTCTTTTGATGACTTTCAGCCAGATCCAGGACCCCGGGGTCAGCACGGCCTCCGTTTTCTTCTTGTTTATCTGAAAAGAGTTCAACTGCAAAACAGTCTTATTTGTTAACAATTTCTTCATATAACTAGCTAATGAGCCATCGGCCTCCAGCTCTGCAGGCATGAGGGCCTTCCATTGTGGCACACAATATGCTCTTCCAAACACTACCTCAAAAGGGGGTCAAGCCCCTTACATTTGGAACAGTTCTCATGCTCAGCAGTGCTAAAGGCAGACAGCAAATCCAAGTCTTTTGAGTCTCACTCATCAATTTTCTCAACTTGTTTTTCAAAATTCCATTGTACCTCTCCACTAGTCCTGCTGACTGAGGGTGATAAGCACAATGGTTTTTCAAAGAAATCCCAAAAATCTCCCAAGCTGATGTATTGTCTGGTTTCTTAAATGTGTTCCATTGTCACTATAGATTCTTTCCGGTATGCCAAATCTAGGAATGATTTCTTTCACTAAGGCTTTTGCTACTGTTGCTGCATCCGGATTCCTGGTTGGAAAAGCTTCTACCCATTTTGAAAACATATCTATGATCACTAAACAGTATTTTTCCTTCACATTTATTCAGTTCTATGAAATCCATACAAATAGTATGGAACGGATAGGTGGTGTTGGAAAGCTCCTCGTTTGGTTTAAATGCTCCTGTGCATGATGTTTGCTACAAATATGACATGTTGCACAAAATTTTTGTGTATAATTAAATAAATCCGTATGTTTGGAATGTTTTGTTAACTAACTGTCCCTGTTGAGACATGGCTCTGCCCATGACTCAACAAAGCTGCATATCTAAATAAATTAGATGGCAATATTGTTTTTCTCTTTGGAGATGTACAGTCCCTCTTCAAGGATTGCTCCTCGTTTTATCCATTTCTGCTTTTCTGCTTTTGTAGCTAATGTCTGCATTGTTTTTAACATTTCTAAATCTAGAGTCTCAGAAGGTTGTAGTTCTTCATTTAAAACACAGTTTCTAGGTCTGAGGCAGCTTGCTTTGCAGCTGCATCAGCGCATTCCTTTTGAAATTCTATCTTGTTGCTTGGTATGGGCTGCACATTTACAGATAGCTATTCTAGTGGGTAACTGAATAGAATCTAACAGGTTCAAAATCAATTGTGCATGATTAATCGGTTTGCGGTAGATGTTATCATTCCCTGTATTTCCACTGTTGTGCAAAGACATGCACTGTAGAGAAAGCATACTGACTGTCAGTATATATGTTAACACATTTGTCTTTCGCTAGAGTGCAAGCACGTGTCAAAGCTATCAATTCTGCTGCTTGAGCTGACAGGTTATGTTGCAGGGTTGTGCTTCTATGATTTCGTTATCAGTCACTACTGCATAACCCACTAGGTTCTTTCCTGTAGGACCTCGTCTACAGGACCCATCCACATAAAATGTCACCTCTGCATCGGCTAAAGGCATCAGTAAGATCTTGTCTAGGTGTGGTTATTTGTTCCATTTCCTGTAGGCAACTGTGTGGTGTGCCATCTACAGGAATCGGAAGTAATGTCGATGGATTTAATGTCGCATCGTTCAATTGTCATATGGGGTTGACTCAATAGTATGGTTATACAAGAAAGATGTCTGGCAGGGGATAAAAATGCTATTTTTCTTGCAGTAAAATTATCGCAACTGCATGAGGTACTCTCAACGTGAGAGGATGAAACAATACCACTGAGGCAGCTTGCACTGCCATAGCTGCGACAACTGCTTGTACACAGGGTGGTAATGATCGTGCCACGGATCTAACTGTGATGAATAATAAGCTATGGGCGTTGCTTGCCGCCATGTTGTTAAGGCCAGTACTGACGTCATATATCCCGCTACAATCTACAGTCTGGAAAAATCTCTTATGGTAATTTGGAAGCCCTAAAACTAACGATGAAACTATCAGTTGTTTTAGTCTGCAAAAGGCCGCTTCTGCTTCCGTGTCCAATGTAGTGTTTCTTGTGCTGCCATTGGTGTTTTAAATATTAAATCAGCCAATGGAGCCGTTTCTAAAGCATAATTCGGTATCCAACTTCGACAAAAATTAGTCGTTCCCAAGAAGGACATCATTTCCTTTTGGTAGTTGGTCTAGGTGCTTGTAAGATTGCTGTTTTCCTATCTTCATCTAATGTTCTACCTTCTTTGGATATCACATATCCCAGGTATTTAACCTGTTCTTTCCAAAGTTGCAATTTATGTTTATTCACTTTATGCCCTTGCTCAGCCAAAATTTCAACAATGCTATTGTGTCTTCCCTACATTGCTGCTGGGTAGGAGCTGCAAGCAAGATATCATCTACATAAAGTAGTACTTGACTGCCCCTGGCGGAGAAACCCGCCAGGTTGCTAGCCATCTCTTGTGCGAATATTGTTGGACTTTCACTATATCCCTGTGGTAGTCGGTGTATGATACCTTTTGCCCTGAAATGTAAATGCAAACCAATGCTGGCTGTCAGGGTGGATAGGTATTGAGAAAGCATTGCTAATATCTACCACGGTGAAATATTTTTTCAAATCATTTAACAAGGTATCTTGGTCTGGCACCGTAGGTGCCCTTGGTATTACCGCATCATTCACAGCCTGTAAATCTTGTACCATCCGCCATTCCCGTTTGCTTTTTAACAGGAAATAGAGGAGTATTACATGGTGAATCCAAGGATTCTACCAGTATCCCTTTCTTAAGTAATGCCATTATGATAGGTTTGATTCCTTGTTCTGCAGCCTTGCTCAAAGGATATTGTCTTTTCCTTGGTCTAAAGGCCGATTTTGGTGTAATAACTACTGGCCCTGCTGTTGAATAAGTCCTACATCCGATTTCCTGTTGACCAAAGAACATTTGGTATTTTACTCAAAGCTTTTTCTTCTTCTTCTATCAAGAACGCCAGTCAGCTGTCTTCACTCTGTTGTAAGTGTACAGCTGGAGCTAGTGCTAACCAATTTAGTTTTTGTTTCTGTACTCCTAAGTCCGATAACTCTAAGTCAGTTAGTTTCTCCCATTTTGTCACTTTGTCACCCAAGTCTACCCACCTAACATTCCTGTTCTTGGTTAGGCTAACATGGTAGTTTATTGGATTTGTACAATTCCAAGAACTCCTGAGGTAATGAGCAACTCACTACACTATTGCCCTCAGTGTCCCAGTATAAAGTCCGTAGTATTAATCTATTTGGATTCCTGAACAATTTTTGTTCATATTCTTTATCAGGTCCTGATGTGCTACAATAATATAGGGTACAATGTAACAAATGTTGCTGATCAACATCGAGGAAGCACCTTGCTGGTGGCTACATTCATCAGTTCCTTGGTCACTGCCCCTGGACCGGTTGTAACCAGATCCTGGCTGTACCAATAATAGGCCTCACCCTCCGATCGTGCTACAAAAGCATCAGTTTGTCTCTGTGCCTCCATACCATTCATGGTAGGGACTACTGCTATGCCAAAGAGTTGCATAAGATCTCTTCCCAATAAGTTCATGGGGCATTTGGCAGAAAGTACTATTTTACTTCTCTGGGTTATACCGAGATGGGGTCAGTTATTGCTATATCATGGGAAAGTGGTTCCCTGTACAGCTGTCCGTTTACTGCCTTCACTAATATGTAATCGGGTGACTCAGAATGTTCTAACTTTGAAGGATGTATCTAAGTTCGTGATGCTCCTGAATCACTCATAAATTTTACTTCTCTCCCTCCTCCAGAAGTGTAACTTCCGGTTTAGCGTCTGCGAAAAAGAGCTCCAAGCTCAGTAGTGCCAAGTCCAAAACTTCACTTTCCCCAACTTCTACATCCGGTTGCATGTCATTTGTTTCGTCTAAGGTATTTACATTATTCCGCTGCTCATTAGTCTCTCCTAATGACTGCCGAGCAGTATAACTGCCATCTAGTCAATCCTCATCATCCTTATCCTTTTTTCCACAGGTGCCTTGCTCCTGCAATCCCTTGCCAAGTGTCCCTTTTACGCAATTGAAGCACTCACCTCTTTTTTCCTGTCCTCATAAAATTCTGAGTTTCTGTCAGACGTTTGTTACCCTGAGCATTTAAACACCCTTTTGGCTGTTTGTACTACAAAAACTTCCGCACCGTCTTCAGCTGTGAAGACCTGCGTTTTTCTTTCTTTTAGTGGTAAAATGTTTTTGGGCATGTCTAGGATACTCTAACAAGGCCTGTAGCCTACTCGGTGATCTATCATATGCTTCGTGAAGCTATTGATAGGGGCAATACAACCTTTTAAAAATGCATTCTTCAACTGCTGTTCATATGAGCTATCATTCTTTTGATTTTCAGGAATAGTCATACCACTATGGTTATTAAAACATTCTAATAATCTACCATAGTATGCGTCTACTGTTTCATTATCTTGTTGTATGCATTGGTTAATACAAGTCCAATCTGCCCTAGGTTTTCACTTTTCAGTAATGCGGTCTGTAAGACCCTTTAATCTAGTATCTAGTTCTGCGTCACTATGTGGGAGTGGCCTGAGTTGCGGTATTGCCACGGGCATTTCAGGTACCACAAATCATATGCCAGTCCGGACCCAAAATTTGTCTAACTACTCTTTTTACCTCTTCCCCATTTAGGTGATAACTCAATCTCATACCCTGTAAATCTTGTAAAAATTTCTCAAAGTTAATTTTTGGATGGGGAATTCCCTCTGTAGCTTTCGGATGTCTTCCGGTGTCCACTATACACTAAGAGAGTTGAGGCCTGGCCCTCCTGTCCTGCCTGTGGGTTTGGTACTTTAATTAATGGACAGATTTCCTCACTCTCATCTAATGAATTTCCGCTTGGTTGAACATCTATAAATGTTTGACGTGTTCGATCTAGTTCCGATAGGTTCTCTTACAAATGGTTGTCTTAATACCCTATTGCCTCCGGATAACGTGGGGGGTCCAGCCGCCTCCCGCTTCATATTCTAAGTAAGGCATCGGAGGAGGTGGTAGGAGGGACCGATGCTACTATTGTATTATTATCCTCTTTGTCTAAAAATAATGCTTTTGCATTTTATTTTTCTGTTCCTTCGTTCACTTCCTCAATCCACCTATGTGCTTGAGGAACCCAACTGTTGTTGTTTTTGCCTGACCTTCTGTCAGATTTTAACTGTTTCAAAAGTTTTACTAATGATATTTTATCTAATTTACCATCAAAGTCATACTTATTAACCCAATTTGAAAAATATCTCACATTATCTGCTCTTTGCAATTGCATATACTTTATCTTCTGTTAGGTCACGTGACCTTAGTGCATTCATTTCCCATGTCTCTGAAAGAAAAAAAAGAACTGTTACGTAACCCTTTCTCTTGTACCACGTGGTATCTTATTCCCGTATTCACAGTAGTGTCTAGAATGACTGTTTTACTTTGCTTTGTTTACTTCCTGATCTATGACTCAAGATACAATACTTCGACTACCTCTCTCCCTGCTATCACAAACCTTAGCAATAGCACAGTGTAACCTGGTCCTGATCTAAAACAAAAACAAAGAGAGGAATTCTGCTTACCCGAGCCTCCGCTTACTGTTCGAAACTTCTTTTAGGATCCAGTTTTCAGATCAGACAAGTGGACAGCCTCTTTAGATACGACAATTCAGTCGGAGGTCTTTCCTTCTCCTCGCAGGTTTCGTGCCACCTATATACTCTGACCTGCAGCTTACCAAGGGAATTCCGGCACGATTAGGACCAAAATGTTAAATAAATTTGTTAAAGTCAGACTGTAAAATTCATCTGGCATTAAAAAAATAATGACAGTCAATAACAAACAGTAATGCAGGAAAACTCAAGTATCTAATACTCTAATACTCTAATGTACATTAGGAGGCAAAAAACCATACACAAACTTGTACAGAATTTTGTCTGATTTTATTGGTGAGACATATGACATTTTATACAGTTTACTATCAGCCACCTCACTGGCGTGGTCAGTGACAGGGTCTTTACATCATAGTAACTTATGAAAAGTGCTGAGATGGTGTTTTTCAAAATCTTTTCCCATGAGAATATTACAGCCTTGCAAGCACCTGGTCAGTCACAATGTCCTTCCGAGGATGTAGCCAATTCAAGGCTCTTAGATTAGTTCGAATACAATGGGTGCATGTCTTCTTTAATGCTTCTCTTTGTCTCTTTCTTGTTTACCAGCTGGACATTATCTCTGATAGTGCACAAGGCTATTCTTCTGGTGGAAGCAGGAAAAGATACACATGCACACAGATTTATTATTTTCTAACTTTGCAAAATAATCTTTACTGACAGACATGAGCCAGGCAGCTGAACGCTGCCAAGGCCAAATTTCTAATTACACTGCAGCTTATGCTTCAAGCAATAATATGCGAGTTTATTTCTACTATTATTCTAGTAAAACAGAATTAAATGCATTACATAGCATACTATTTTCAATCTTTGCTCTCCATATAGATTTGAGCACATTTATACCTGTCTAAAGCACACATTTCTCTATATATCTGACCACACAACTTATATATGTCTGAATGTTTGAATACACATTCTCCTAAGCAGCATATATGTAAATATATATTTTTCTAGGCAGCACATATATGAATATATATTTTTCTAACGGCAGAGATTACATCTAGAAGCCTGTTTGTTTCATAAAGTAGTCCCCAGAGGCATGCGGGTTTTCTGCATGCCTACGTATGGGGACTCTCATCCATCTCTACTTAAACAGTGGCAAGACCTTAATATAAATCTAGGCTTTGATTATGTGAAATTGCTACTGAAATATTTTTCACCGTTAGAGACGGACCTTCGTAGTAAGACTGATGCGTTATATCAGAAACTAACAGAACGCTTCAACTCTGAATATTGCAAAGAGAAACTGTGTTCTATTTTTACACAAGTCAAATCGTTTAGTGATAGACTGGGTAAAACGAAGCAACGTAAATTAAGAAGGGACTTCCATGATTTCCAGAATGGTCATGTGTTTGTTTGGCCGAGGACTCATGACAATCGTCCAACAGCACAGACACAATCTTATAATCAACCAGCTTCTATTGGTATGAAAGACATCATGAATGCTGCATCAAGTTCCACACTGGCTTTCACTAATATTCACTCCACTAACCAGGCTGATGTATCATCGACGAGAGTTAGCAGTCTGGATCCTATTGATTTGCCCAATACTGACACACCCCCTCCCAATCAGGAAGCGTTGTATGGGTATCGTAATCTAGGAGCTATACCCAAGAATAACATTGCCTCTGACACTGCTCCTCCCCTTTTTTTACCATATCAGAGAAAATACACACAACAGCAAAGGGGGCGTTCCAACAGCAGAGGGCCAAGAAAGCGGAAATTCTCGGAAGAGAAGAATGCACCAAACAGAAAGATGAGATATTGACTTCTTTGGTTTTCAACTATTCCAGTGCTTGCTTGGATACTCATACACTCAGTCTTCTAGATAGAGGACTTAACTTTATTCCAGCGGTTACTTCATCTTTGGTAGAATCGCTAGTTGATTTAAGACTTTTTTGTCGGCGTTTATGTCTAAAACTATTTTTTTCCAATGATGGTGAGTGTACAACGGTGACTGAGCCGTTGTTACCATATAGAAACAAGAGTACCTTCATGCCACCGATGCCTCCCATGGTGGAATGTTTTTTGGACTTATGTGAGAAAGATTTGTATACTTTGTTTTCAGAAGCTCATCATAAGAAAGGGAGATATTACAATCTTAATAGTTGTGAAAATCAAGCTTTAGCTAAAATAAGAACTAATAATATGGTGGTAGTGAAACCTGCTGACAAAGGGGGGGGGTGTTGTTGTTTTAGACACAAAGGAATATGTGATGTGTATGACTAATTTGTTATCGGATGAAATGACTTATAAGAGTTTATCCATCAATGAACTGTCAACTATTATACAAACAGTGAAGGACACCCTTTATGACCTCCTGTTATGTAGACAAATTAGTGTAGAATTACATGATTATTTTTCACAACCTCACCCGGTCATACCAGTTTTGAAAGGGCTACCTAAGATCCATAAAGAAGCCTGGCCCATACCAATGAGACCGATAGTGTCAGGTGAAGGTTGGATAACCTCCCATATATCGATCTTCTTGGAGAATATTCTACGACCGGTTGTCAATAATTGCCCCACCATTTTGAAAGACACGTACCAACTGTTAGAGAGTCTAAACAGCATACATCTTGACTTGGGTAATACACAATATTTCCTCATCACCATGGATGTAGAGAAGTTGTTTACATCAATCCCAAATGATGTTGGGATACAATATGTTAGAGAATTACTACATAAGGTAACAACTTTTTCCAATGACAGGATTATACTGGTTTGTCAGCTATTAGACATTATTTTGAATAATAACGTCTTTATGTTTGGTGATAGGTATTTTTTACAGACATGGGGGGTGGCCATGGGCACCCCCTGTGCAAATACCTACGCCAATTTAGTGGTCTTTTGGTGGGAACAACTATTTTTATTCCAACATGAGTCATCCAAGTTTATAAAGTATTATAAACGGTTTGTGGACGACATACTTATCATATGGGAAGGCACCATTGAAGGTTTTGATATTTTTTTGAGATACCTGGAATCAACAACAGATTTCCTGAGGTTCACTAAAGAACACTCATCTGAACAGATTCATTTTTTAGATGTCACACTCAGGTTAACTAGTGAAGGTAACATTATACCAACCCTATACAGGAAATCTGTATGGAAGAATGCAATCCTGGCATATGACAGCATGCATCCCAGGCACACATTTCAGGGCATAGTGAGAAGCCAGTTTACCAGAATATCCAGACTATGTCCTGATAAACAAGATTTGTTGAGAGAGGCCGATGTAATGGAGCTTTTATTCAGGGACAGGGGTTATGACTCCATAATGGTCAGGAAGATAAGACAGGAGGTTATAGGAGATATCGAACCAATATATCAACATGATTTAGTGGTCTTAGATCAGCATACGTATAAGAGGTTCTATGAACCCAAGACCTATGGCTATATGGTGAACTACACCATTAAATACACTAGTGATGTTGAAAGAATAAGACAGATAATAAGAAAAAATTGGAATGTTCTTATCATACATAAACAGGTTAGAGATATTGTTGGTGTTAGGCCTAGGTTTTGCTATAAGAATAGCGATAACCTTAAGTCGCTGTTATGCAATGATCAACATGTTACTAATATCAGAGGTTCCAGCAGATTGATTCTAGGAGAGATTGTAAATAAAGGCACGTATCCTTGTCATCAGTGCAATAGATGCAACAATATTTCTAAGATACAAACATACCAACATCCTTATATGGAATTCACCTTTCAACCCAACCAATATGCTAACTGCAATACTAAAAATGTGGTGTATCTAGCCACATGTTCCCTATGTACAGCCTCCTATGTAGGGTTGACAAAGAGGAGGCTAAGAGATCGTATTTATGACCATCTCTACGATATCCATAGGCAAGATGAAACCAATGCTTTGGCCAGACATGTGAAAGAATGCCACACACATTTTTTTTTTACCTTTAGAGTGTTGCAAGTGTTGATAATGAGTAAGAGAGGGGGTGACAATGAGAATGCTTTAGCCAGAGCAGAGCTGCATTGGATCTTGAAGCTAGCAGCGCATTTACCCCCAGGGTTAAACAACTTTATTTCCATCAAACCCGTGTTAGTGGAGAGGAAGTAATGTAACATACATGATGTTACATATATTGTCTATACTGTCTGAATAAAATGATTGTTATTTTGATGTATACTACTTATAGACTAATATTTGTTATTTGTTGTATATGTAGTCTTATTAGATTTCTGGAAATGAGCATAAGTGATCTATGTTCACACTATTATAAGTCTATGTAATGTCAATGTATAATGATAATTGACTATGGAAGGGGACATTATTGATTATCATTCTAACTTTTTTCCCTCTTGTTTATGTATATATCCTTAGACCATGCACTTCATAAATGAATATACATTTTATGCATACAATTTTAAATGTTTTGTGTTGTAATATTTTAACATATTTTTAGTGTGCTTCCAGATAGATATTTCTATATAGTAAGCATAGTTGTGTTTTATAGTCCATGGTTTAGTATAACCTGACTCCTTAGAGATATGTATAATTCAGTGTAGAGCTATAGTCATATAGACATAAGGCTTAGTTCTCATCTGTTCTTTATCATATATTTTTTATATATTTTTATTACTTAGTTATTATGTAATTTATAGGTAACAACATGTTGTTACTGTATGGGTTTACCTATGTTATTGTCTGTAACTAGCATCGGATATATTTGGTATTGTCTTATGTCAGTTGACTCTAGCATTCTATAAGGTTTTTCATTATAGCATGGTTGTTTAGTGACATCTGTTAGTGTCACGTTTGTTGGCCTTTGGGGATTGAGGTGCGGCTAGTTTCGTATACAAGGACCGGTTTCCAGGCTTTGCACTCTAGTGATAATTATTTTTGTTGCGGGCTTCTTTGAATCTGATTCATAGATTTTTCTTTTGTTCGATTGTCAAGGGGGCTTTTGGTATTGTTTTATACCTGCTGACTTCAGCATTTTTTAAGGTCCTTTGGCGTAGGATGGTTGTTTACTGTAATGGTTATGTTGCCACAATTGTCGGTCTCTGGGGACTGAGATGCGGCTAAACGTACGTCTTTAGACTTTTTGCCAAGTCCTGCATTCTAGCGACGATCGTTTTGTTGCTCCCCGCTTTACATTTGACTTCAGGACATTCACTATGTCCGATTGTCAAGGGGATTCTATGCTATATGGTATATACTTATGTCTAATTGGGTATGTCTTTTACCATCTACTTTATGACTATATATTCTTTGGATATTCTTGGATTTCTTTACCCTCTATGATAGACTGTGTATTAGTTTTTTAATATGTAGACATCAAATTGTCCTAGTATTATCATGGCGCTCGTTGTACACATTTTTGACAATGAGTGATGCCGTTTTGATGTATGTTGAAAAATTTTTTATTTTTATTTTTATTCTTTTATTTTTTGTTTTGAAAGGCCTGTTAACTTTGGTTATTCTTGAATTAAATGCAACTGATTGAAATGTAGGACAATTACTATATTTAATTGGTGCAATAACATGTTCATTGGTTAATGATCCCGCCAAAAAGATTTGTATTTAAGTGTGGTGTTATTTTTGTAAATGTATCTGATGAGCGTTAGCTTAGGCTCTTTTCTGGCGCTCATTCCTTCATGTAATAAAGTGTTTTGGACTTTTATCGTGTTCAATGGTTGGAATCTGTTTATTGTGAAGACCACAGATCGTGTTGGTACCTCTTACTTTTGTATTCACGTTTATATTATGTCACAAAGGCTGTACAACAGAGGTTTGTTGGGCCTTCCAGCTGGCTATGTATACAACAGATCCAATTGCTATTGCTGTACCACATATGGACTTCAAACCACTCTCTTTCTCCTTTCTATATGTGGTGAGTCAAACGTTTCACAGGCTTTTGGGGATGCCATAAGAATTTCTGTAATAGACTTAAACAAATTTTGACCATAGAAGATGGCAGCTCTGTTAAAGCTGCTTGTATTAAGAGTAACATCTGGAGCAGTAGTGTTAATTTTATCATGTTCAGTCTTTGTTCTGTTGGTATAAATAAGTAAGTGCACTGTACTTTTAACAATTTTGTCTGAGTAGCGATCATTTCAAAATCCTTTGTTGCCACTTGTCTAGGGTTTGACATAATTATGGCCATAAGGTAAAAGATGGTTTCAGCTACCCAGGGAAAGAGATGGCCAACAAAGAAGAATGGAGAATGATTAAAATGAATATCTAGTGCTGCAGCTTTGACTTTATTAATAGACTGATAATAGAAATAAAAAATCAAGCATCACTATTTGAATAGCAGAATTTGGGGGGGGGGCTCAGCTAACAATAAAATTACATCATCTGCAAAACGTGCTGTCTTATGGACTTATCCCCAGGTATTTCTAAAGCCAATTATTGTAGTTAGCAGAGATGGGATTAACATTTTAGGGGTCCAAGATAGTTTACACTTGGAGGTTTCCTGCTTTGCCCCCATCCCTAATATCCCCAGTGTAGCTCCCACTGTATTTCATTGTAGAAGTAATAGACTGTAGTTTGCCATTACACCACAAGGTGGAGCACCTTTTCAGGAATATAAAAGACAATTTTGAAAGTGAAAGAAGGGTCTGGAACACTAGCTGAAAGAGGGAAGACTGAAACAAGTAGCTGAAGGGAAAAAGGGCCTTGCAGCATGACTGGATTTTCTTTTCTAGTGTTTTTGGATAGGGAAGTGAAGTAGCAGATGGTGTCTGTCTCCTGCTGAAATCCTGGATATGGTATTTTGTGGAATCAGGAGAGAAGTCTGAAACCAGTAGTTCAATGCCTGCTATGATTCAGCAAGAAAAGGAGTTCCCTTGGACCTAACACCGAGAAGCCATAGATGATTACCAGAGTTCTGGTAGGTGATTTTCTACTTTTCTCAGGAACCATGGCAGCTTGTCACTAGGATATTCTTGACATAGTGGTGAGAGACTCTGGCTGTCATTTTATATTTTTATAAGATTGTGGCCCCCCCCCCCTTTAATGCTGTGTGAATTACAAATAACTGGGATCCATATGAGCTCCAACTTGGGCCCCATCATGCCGGCAGCAAGACTGTAAGTACTCACTGGCCAGTAAACAAGGTATAATAGAGTGTTTCATAGTTGGTCTGTTTAGAATTGATCAAAGGGGGTAGAGGGTGTTAGTACTGCTGAATGACATTGCATTCTCTCATATCTGTATTGTGGCACTATAAATCCTCATTGTTCAATGACATTGCATTTTGCTCGTATTAGTACTGCTGCCTTCAAGAATTTTGCTGCTCAATGACATTGCATTTTCTCATATTTGTATTGTTGTATTATGACTCTTTTATTGCTTAATGACATTGCATTGTTCCCGTGTTTGTATTGCTGCATTATAAAGCCTTACTGCTCATTGATATTGCCTTCATTGTGCATGTTTGAATGTCAAGACCTTCTTCTGTTTTGTTCTTGGGAACAGGGTGAATGTATGTTTTCACTGCATGCATATTCTCACCTTGCCTTATTGCTAACTGGTGCACTGTTGAAATAATTTGTTTATGGTTGTGCTATTGCCTTTTTAAACTAGATGTGTCACCTAGAATAAAATCTGTTCCTCTTGTCACCTTGGTGTGTTAGGCCTAATAGGGGTGTCACCAGAGACAGGTAGGTAGGAAGGAACCCATATCTCTTCAGCTACACCTGCAGGTGCGCTACATTTGGGGGCTCATCCAGGATTGACTGTACTGCCCTGGACTCCACCCTACTGCCCTGTACATGTGGAAAGCAAATGCAGTGGAAACATGAACCCAAAAGCTGCAGTTTCACTGCCCATAAATACTATAGGACCTGAAGTTTTGAATGTTTTGGGAAGTATTGTAGAAAAATGTTTAAAGCCTACACAGCTATTCACTGGGCATGGCTACAGAAAATTGTGTTTCTTTTCTAGCAACCAACCCACACCTAAGGGAGAGGAAGATTTTGAATCCTGGATGGATCAGGCCTCACAAGCCCTAGAGGAATGGGATATTCCAGAATCTCAGACAAAGCAGCGATAGCTGAAAGTCTAAAGGGATTAGCTGTGGATACCATATGCAACCTAAGGATGGGTAAGCAAGATTGCATGACCAAGGACTATTTAAAAGTACTGCAGGATGTGTTTGGAAGGACCAAGAGGGCTGCTAACATACTGTATCAGTTTGAACATACACACCAAGAATTTGGTGAAAAACTATCTGATTACATTAAGTGATTAGATAAAATGATCCACCAGATCATCCTAAAGAAAGGGGTAGATCAGAAAGTAGCTGACCAAGTATGGATCGGATAAATTTTACAGGCAGCTTAAGCTATGGACGCCATTGTGTGGAAAATGAGGATGAGAAATAGGGAAGAGACTCTAACTTATTCTCAGTTGGTAAAAGATGTGAGGGAAGAGGAAGCCCTGTTAGAAGCCAAATCTCAGTGTTCAACAGCAACTAAAACAGTGAGTGAACACCAGCAGGAGCCTATAGCCATGCTCACTACTCAAACAGGAGTTGTGACCCAGAGTGTCCGCAATGTAGAAGTGTCACAGCTGCAGATACAGGTGTCTTTCCTGACCAACACCATAGCTCAAGTCACCGAGACAGTTGCAGAATTGCAGAAAGCCATGGTAACTTTAGCTGAAGGGAGGAATATATCAGCTAGAACCTCCATGAAAGGACTCAGGGAAAAACTGAATCAGCCAATGCTCAGAGTTCCTACTGGATTTTGTTTTTTCTGTAGAGATACAGGGCATATAAAACAACAGTGTCCTAATGCAGATAAATTGAAGAGTGAATGAACTATTATTGGCTAGTGCAATGCAGGGAAACTTCAAAGGGCCTCAGTGATGGAGTCACTGAGTGCCCAGTTACAAAGAGCTCCATAAAATCTAACATCAAGAGACAGCATCCTGGATCTCTTTTCCACACTAACTCTTGTAATAGGGGAGAGAAACTATATACTATGCACACTTCTAGCTCATCTGAGGTGAACAACTGAATTGGAAAGCCATCTCAGACAAAATCTCAGCATCTGAGACTGCAAAGCATTACTAAGCAAGAGTCTTATCCGTTAAAATGGCGAGGTCAACCGGAGGTACATCAACCACATGCTGACTGCTGTACAGCTGAACAACACCGGAAACAGAAACTACCCAAGGGCTTACTGGGACCGTCCCCTGTTGTGTCAGTAAAAATAGAAGGAGTGTATAGTAAAGCACTGTTGGATACTGGTGCACAAATCACCATTCTGTACAGAGACTTCTACCAAAAATACTTAAAGCATTTGCCACTTGAAAAGTTAGAAGATTTGGAGATCTGGGGGTTAAGTGATATGAAGTTCCCTTATGATGGTTATGTCTCACTCAAGTCAGAATTTCCCACTTTAGTTGTTGGGTCAACAGAAGTTATTGAAACACTTGCTGTTGTCTGCCCCAGGCCAAAAGGAAAGGATTCAGCATCCATTTTAGTGGGGACAAATACTGACCTCGTTAGAAGAATGCTAATGCCTCAGTTGACCCAAGAACACCCAATACTACATCCTCTCCTGTGACCAGTTTTCTGTGCCCTTCAAAGGGAGAAGGATAGTAAGAAAGATGAAATTGGTCATGTGTGGACCCTGTCTGGGAAAGAGCATATAATTTGTCCTGGTCAGGTCACCTGCTTGAGAGTGAAAGTGAGGATGTGTGGACAAACAGTTTCCTCTCATCTCATGATGGAAACAGATCCAGAAAGTGACTTGCTACCGGGGCTGGAATTAGTCCCACAAATTTGGCCTGTGGACAGGTTAAAGCATCCTTATGACACTTTGCCTGTGGGGTTGAAAAATAAAGGAAGCATTCCCATTGTCCTGCGTTCACAAGTGCATTTAGGAAATGTTTATGCTGCCACTCCCTAACCTTCTTCTGTGATGACAAGGAATGAGTGCAGAGCCAACGAGTTGAAGCTGGAAGATATTGAGATAGGAGGTGGTCTCTTGCTCCCTGAGTGGCTAACCAGAAGAGCTACTAATGAAAAAGAAAAATTGTTTTTCTACTAGTGAACTAGATGTGGGCTGTGCAAAAAGTGCAGAACACCGAATAAGAGTAAAAGAGGACTGGCCCTTCAGGGAACGTTCCAGAAGAGTAGCCCCAGGAGACCTGGAGGACTAAAACATTTGGAAGAACTAAAAGCCACAGGGATAATTCGAGAGTCAAGAAGTCCATATGCCTCTCCCATTGTTATTGTCAGGAAAAAGAATGAGTCAATTCACATGTGTGTCCTACTCTGAATCAGCAAACCACTCCAGACAAGTACACAACTCCCCGGATTGAAGATGGTCTAAATTGCCTGGTGGGCAGTAAGTGGTTCAGTGTGCTAGACTTAAGGAGTGGATACTATCAAATCCCTATGCATCCAGAAGATAAAGGGAAGACTGCTTTCATCACCCCTTTGGGATTTTTTGAGTTTGTTCGCTTACCTCAAGGTTAATCAAATGCACCGGCAACTTTCCAGAGAATCATGGAAAGAACAGTTGGACACATGCATCTCCTGGAAGTCTTAGTCTACCTGGACGACATTATTGTCTTTGGGAGAACCCTAGAGGAGCATGAAGAAAGATTGATGAAGGTATTGGACAGGATTGAGAAGGAAGATCTGAAGTTGTCATTGGACAAATGCAAGTTCTTCCAACCTTCAGTGACCTATGTGGGACATGTAGTATCTGCAAATGAAATATCCATAGATCCCAACAAAGTTGAAGCAGTGACATCTTGCACCAGACCCAAAACTATCACAGAGCTGCAATCTTTCCCAGGGTTCTGCAGTTACTAGAGAAGGTTTGTGGAAGGATTTTCAAAGATAGCAAGTCCCCTCAACGATTTGCTCCAAAATGATGGGAAAGCAGATGAAACAGATGAAGATATCCTTGTGAAAAAGCCTAAGGGACCGAGAGGTTCTAAAAAAGAGTCGCTGGGCTCATGAGTGCAAAGAGTCATTTGAACAGCTTAGGTAATGCCTCACCCATGCCCCTGTGCTGACATATGCTGACTCACGAAAGCCATACACTTTACAGCAGGGATGGCTTAGGAGGAGTCCTTTACCAGGAGTATGACAAGAAGCTGAGACCTGTGGCTTTTATCAGTTGGAGTTTATCCCCCACAGAAAGAAACTACCCAGCACACAAGTTGGAATTCCTTGTCGTAAAGTGGGCGGTAGTGGACAAGCTGCATGACTATTTCTATGGGACTGAATTTGAAGTGCAGACTGACAATAATCCTCTAACATACATCCAAACCACTGCAAAGTTAGATGCTACTGGCCACAGATGGATGGCAGCTCAATGCAACTATAATTTTAGTTAGAAATACCACCCAGGACATGAAAATGGAGATGCTGATGGTCTGTCCAGAAGACCTAAGGGAAATTTACACCCTGATGATGAATGGGTGGAAATTCCAGTCCCAGGGGTGACAACTATGTGTCAGATTGCAACCTGATATCAACACACTGAATGTTGGGCCCAGAAGTTGGGTCTGTCTGCAGCAAGCATACCACAAGCTTTAAATTGTAACAGACACCAAGAAACTGAGTAAAAAACAAATAAGTCCAAGCGACTATTGAGTCCGCACACTTGATTTAATTTTAAGTGCTTTTCATCTGCTTACTAGCAGACTTCCTCAGAAATTACAACACCACAAAGGAGAACTGTTTAAGTAAAAATAAACACCAAAAAAGCGGGACAATTAATCAATTAACAACTGCATCAAGTATCCACTTAGGCAGATTACATATATACAACCCTAAATCACACATTTATACATTAAAATGAATTAAAAATTATTTAAAAAATTGCAAAATGTAAGATATATCTATCATAATAGTTAGTACATTACTCAGTATTCAAATAAGAACAGACAAGGAAATACACATTAAACTGTTTATAAATTTACATATAAATAAATCTATCTAGCCCAGTTATACCTTAACTGAAAAGGTTACCTCTGTAAACTCCTGAGTTTCAGTATACTACTTATTGAGCATGCTTCATTTAATCTAGGGGCATTGCATGCATCCAATTTTATTTGCCACTTCAGTTCTAATTCTTCCAGTCTAAAAGCAAAAGGACCACCTCTAAAATAACATTTAATACTATCAATGACTAAAAATTTAAACCGATGACTACTATTTGCAGAAACATGTTTAGCAAGTGCATTGTCTAATTTGTTACGACTTATAGCATATAAATGCTCATACATCCTGTCCCGGAGTCTACACTCCGTTTTCCCCAAATAAAATGCAGGGCAACACATACACCTTGCTAAATAAACAATCACACTTGAATTACAGTTAAATTTCCCATGTAAACTGTATTTGTGGCCGTTAATTATAAAGAAGTTGGTCATATCTACATGTTTACAAAAATTACATGACTCACATTTGTACATGCCTAAAGTAATAAAAGGTTTAGGAATCTGCCTTTCCAACAATTCTTTCAAGTTTCTACCCCGTTTAAACACCACGTTTGGGGAATCACCAAGTTTACTCAACACAACCTGGTTACATCTAAACAGCTCCCAGTTTTTCTTAATAATGTTGACACAAGAACTGCTTTGTAAACTAAATATAGTTATAAAACTAGTACGTAATGAATGTTGATTTCTATATAGCACTGCCTTATTGTGCTTAGGTGACTCAACAAAGTCAGTAGTTGTTAAGGCTTCTAAAGCCGGTTTACTCCTAGCCAATATTGGCTCAAACATGTGATTAGCTCTTTTAGTTTTCACTTCCACTATCAATGCATCCAACAAGGATTCCAGATACCCCCTGTGCAGAAATGATGTTTTTAAAAATGCACATTCCTCCTGAAAATCCTCATTTGGGAAGAAATCCGTGAAGCCCTAACAAGTTGCCCTTTTATAACCGACCTTTTCTGGTGGAAGGGGTGGCAACTAGAAAAGTGTAGAAACATATTTGAATAAGTATTTTTCCTATATATTTTTGCCATATAGCAATTCAAAACTCTGTTTTTAGTGAGCCAAATATCTAAATAGGAAATAGCTTCTGAATTAAAGTTAGACGTGAAACGTAAAAATTCTGTTGTACTATTAAACCTATTCACCAGCGTACGTACTACAAATTCATCACCCTTTAATAAAATAAAAATATCGTCAAGGTATCTTGTATAATAAGCTAGACATTCAAACATGTTTACATTTTTAAATACAAATTCAGATTCTCAATACCCCATAACTAGGTTAGCTACACTTGCCCCACATGGGGAGCCCATAGCTAACCCTACTTTTTGCAAGTAAAATTGTTGATTAAAGGTGAAAAAGTTGTTAGAAAGGACCAAGTCCAACAACTCCATAACCAATGAAATATCTTGGCGCGGGGCATTATGTTTCAACATCATATGAGCCACCCACTCTATCCCAACTTGATGGGGGATGCATGTATATAGGTCTTTGACATCAATTGTAAGGAAATTGTAACTAGATACATACTCCAAAGTATTAATTTTGGCAAGAAATTACCATGAGTCCTTACATATTTGTTCTTCCAAGGACATATATTTCTGTAACATTGAGTCAATGACCTTAGCCCAAGCATAGGTCGGTGAGCCATGGCTATCCACAAGTGGCCTCATAGGTGGATTTATGAGGTCCTTGTGGATTTTAGGTATACCAAATAAATGTGGATACACTGGAAATAGTGTAATCATGTAGTTCAATAAAACTTGATCAATACGGCCTTCAATAAACAAGTCATTAATACAAGACTTAACTAAGCTGTACGCTTTGTTAACCTCAGACCTAGAACTTATCTGATATACTTCATCACTCAGTAACTGATGCATTCGGTCAATGTAGTCACTTGTATCAAATACTACTTAACCCCCTCCTTTGTCGGGTTTACACACCCGAATTTCTTGTGAATGAATGAACTTAATAAGTTCACATTCATCACGGTCAGCAGCATACCTACTCTTATTAGTTGACCTATGTTTTGAAAAGTGTCTAAAATCTAATTCACACATGGTTTCAAACTTTTGCAATAATGGATGTAATGGGGGTTTAAATGTACTAGATGTACGATACAATTGTACTACTTCTGAGTTTACACTGTTCCCAAAAAGTATTTGAAAATTTAATTTCCTTGTAAAAGATTTCAACTCTATAATTGTTTTCACTGTATCTATCCGATGTTGAGGGACATACGTATGTCCCTTGGCCAAAAAATTCACCAATTCAGAAGAAAATGTACTAGTAGAAAAATGATATACTTTAAAATCCTTATTTTTATTTACTATAATATGTGGACCTGGCCTAGTTTGTTGTAATTCAGTTTCACTAACCAACAAGGTAGAAACATCATTTACACTTGAACATTGAGAAACAAGGGTTGACATATATTGACTATGGGAAGAAAACTCTGCAGGGGAAGTCACTACCTCAACCAGAGAATCTTCCCCAAACATTACTTGTAGTTCCTGATTGGTTTTGGCTTGGTCTTGTTGTTGTACTGGTTCCTCTGTTGCTTCGGCTTGGCACCTGAATTATTATTTATTTGCATTATTGCTAATGTTTGAAACCATGTGTGAATTAGATTTTAGACACTTTTCAAAACATAGGTCAACTAATAAGAGTAGGTATGCTGCTGACCGTGATGAATGTGAACTTATTAAGTTCATTCATTCACAAGAAATTCGGGTGTGTAAACCCGACAAAGGAGGGGGTTAAGTAGTATTTGATACAAGTGACTACATTGACCGAATGCATCAGTTACTGAGTGATGAAGCATATCAGATAAGTTCTAGGTCTGAGGTTAACAAAGCACACAGCTTAGTTAAGTCTTGTATTAATGACTTGTTTATTGAAGGCTGTATTGATCAAGTTTTATTGAACTACATGATTACACTATTTCCAGTGTATCCACATTTATTTGGTATACCTAAAATCCACAAGGACCTCATAAATCCACCTATGAGGTCACTTGTGGATAGCCGTGGCTCACCGACCTATGCTTGCGCTAAGGTCATTGACTCAATGTTACAGAAATATGTGTCCTTGGAAGAACAAATATGTAAGGACTCATGGTCATTTCTTGCCAAAATGAATACTTTAGAGTATGTACCTTGTTACAATTTCCTTACAATTGATGTCAAGGACCTATATACATGCATCCCCCATCAGGTTGGGATAGAGTGGGTGGCTCATATGATGTTGAAACATAATGCCCCACGCCAAGACATTTCGTTGGTTATGGAGTTGTTGGACTTGGTCCTTTCTAACAACTTTTTCACCTTTAATCAACAATTTTACTTGCAAAAAGTAGGGTTAGCTATGGGCTCCACATGTGGGGCAAGTGTAGCTAACCTAGTTATGGGGTATTGGGAATCTGAATTTGTATTTAAAAATGTAAACATGTTTGAATGTCTAGCTTATTATACAAGATACCTTGACGATGCTTTTATTTTATTAAAGGGTGATGAATTTGTAGCACGTACGCTGGTGAATAGGTTTAACAGTACAACAGAATTTTTACATTTCACGTCTAACTTTAATTCAGAAGCTATTTCCTATTTAGATATTTGGCTCACTAAAAACAGAGTTTTGAATTGCTATATGGCAAAAATATATCGGAAAATACTTATTCAAATATGTTTCTACACTTTTCTAGTTGCCACCCCTTCCACCAGAAAAGGTCGGTTATAAAAGGGCAACTTGTTAGGGCTTCACGGATTTCTTCCCAAGATGAGGATTTTCAGGAGGAATATGCATTTTTAAAAACATCATTTCTGCACAGGGGGTATCCAGAATCCTTGTTGGATGCATTGATAGCGGAAGTGAAAACTAAAAGAGCTAATCACATGTTTGAGCCAATATTGGCTAGGAGTAAACCGGCCTTAGAAGCTTTAATGACTACTGACTTTGTTGAGTCACCAAAGCACAATATGGCAGTGCTATATAGAAATCAACATTCATTACATACTAGTTTTATAACTACATTTAGTTTACAAAGCAGTTCTTGTGTTAACATTATTAAGAAAAACTGGGAGCTGTTTAGATGTAACCAGGCTGTGTTGAGTAAACTTGGTGATTCCCCAAACGTGGTGTTTAAACGCGGTAGAAACTTGAAAGAATTGTTGGAAAGGCAGATTCCTAAACCTTTTATTACTTTAGGCATGTACAAATGTGAGTCATGTAATTTTTGTAAACATGTAGATATGACCAACTTCTTTATAATTAACGGCCACAAATACAGTTTACATGGAAAATTTAACTGTAATTCAAGTGTGATTGTTTATTTAGCAAGGTGTTGCCCTGCGTTTTATTTGGGGAAAACGGAGCGTAGACTCCGGGACAGGATGTATGAGCATTTATATGCTATAAGTCGTAACAAATTAGACAACGCACTTGCTAAACATGTTTCTGCAAATAGTAGTCATCGGTTTAAATTTTTAGTCATTGATAGTATTAAATGTTATTTTAGAGGTGGTCCTTTTGCTTTTAGACTGGAAGAATTAGAACTGAAGTGGCAAATAAAATTGGATGCATGCAATGCTCCTAGATTAAATGAAGCATGCTCAATAAGTAGTATACTGAAACTCAGGAGCTTACAGAGGTAACTTTTTCAGTTAAGGTATAACTGGGCTAGATAGATTTATTTATATGTAAATTTATAAACAGTTTAATGTGTATTTCCTTGTCTGTTCTTATTTGACTACTGAGTAATGTACTAACTATTATGATAGATATATCTTACATTTTGCAATTTTTTAAATATTTTTTAATTCAATTTAATGTATAAATGTGTAATTTAGGGTTGTATATATGTAATCTAAGTGGATACTTGATGCATTTGTTAATTGATTAATTGTCCCGCTTTTTTGGTGTTTATTTTTACTTAAACAGTTTTCCTTTGTGGTGTTGTAATTTCTGAAGAAGTCTGCTAGTAAACAGATGAAAAGCGCTTAAAATTAAATCAAGTGTGCGGACTCAATAGTCGCTTGGACTTATTTGTTTTATACTCCAAGTTTAATGTAATCTGGTCACTTTGCAGGCTTCATCACTACCAGCTTTAAGTAACAGTGACCTCAGGAGAGATCAAAGAGAAGACCCCTTAGGTCAGCTGGTGGTAGCTGCTTTAGAGAAGAAACAAGTTAATATGCTTCACATGGATATTTATCCTCTGGCAAGACTTTTGGCTAAAGAATAGGACAGAGTCCAGATACAAATGGACTAGTGTATAGGAGATCTCCTAGTGCACTTGGCAGTGAAAAATGGTAATTGTTGCTTCCTCAGAAGTATAGAGAAGTAGTACTCCAGTCATTGCATGATGAACATGGTCATCTTGGTTTTGACAGAACTATGGGTCTGGTACGAGACAGGTTCTACTGGCCATGCATGAAGCAAGATGTTGAGGATTACTGTCGTACATGTCCTCGTTGCATTCACAGAAAGACTCTGCTGACCAGAGCTGCCTCATTGGGTCAAATGGAAAGTAGTGGACCCATGGAACTTGTCTGTAAAGATTTTCTGTGCATTGAACCAGATGAAGGCGGGATCAGTAATATGCTGGTAGTGACAGACCACTACACCAGGTACGCTCAAGCATTTCCCACTCACGATCAGAAAGCTATTACAGTGGCAAAACTACTAGTTGAGGAGTTCTTTGTATACTATGGCCTGCCAAAATGGATACACTCTCATCAAGGGTGTGATTTTGAGAGCAAGCTTGTCCATGAACTACTCACTCTGTTGGGAGTCCAAAAAAGCCACACCACTCCTTATCATCATCAAGGGGATCCTCAGCCTGAGCATTTCAACAGAAGTTTACTAGACATGTTGGGGACACTATCTGCTGAGAAGAAGAGTCAATGGAGTAGACATGTAGCCACAGTGGTGCATGCTTACAACAGTACTAAAAATAATGCTACAGGATTCTCACCTTATTTCCTAATGTTTGAAAGAGAAGCGCATCTTCCTGTTGACGTCTCCTTTGGACTCACAGCTGATGATACACCAGTGCGATCTCACGGCAGTTATGTGGAGAGACTCAAGAAGAACCTCAGACAGGCTTATGAGCTTGCTGAAAAATCAACAGGACAAAGACATCAGCGAAACAAGGCTCACTGTGACAAAAAAGTAAAGATGCATGATTTTCAGCCAGGGAACAGTGTTCCTTTGGGAAATTTGGGACTACAAGGAAAGCATAAACTAGCTGACCGCTGGGGATCTGAGATTTACATATTTTTTTCTCAGCTACCTAATATTCCTGTCTACCAAGTTTGCCCTGAGGGGAAAGAAGGACCCATTAAGACCTGGCACCAAAACAACTTAATGCCTTTGGCAAAATCAGTGAAACTCATGAATCTGGAACCCAGAATGGCTCAGCAGAAGCCTACCTCAAGGTGATCAAGAAGGCTAAGGTGGAGAGGAACTATCCTCTCCAATAGTCAAGAGTCTATTCTTCCTCCTGCTGAAGGAGAGAGGACAGTGATGTTGACTGGGGTTTCAGTGTTTTTTTTTTTTTTATGAGGATGTTCAAGACCCCATGGGCTGTAATCTCAATGTAAATGCACCGGAATTCAATCCTTGTCATTTTGAGCATCCCAGACCTAACAACAGACTAATGTTTCTGTGCCTCTTGCAGAACCTGATACTGATGGAGGCCCTACTATGCAAACTTCAAAAAATAGTGCTGAGGACAGTCATACTGTTATGGAAAACAAAAGTGAAGTCACACAAGAGGAGATCTTAGAAGTAGACAATATGCCTACTGAAGAACTAGACACTGAATGAGATGTGAGTGACAAACCTTCCAAGCAAAATTCCTTAGCTGTCTCTTCTGAACCAAAACTGCAGAGACTGTTTCAGCCTCCACAGAGACTTACATATAACAGTTTGGGACATAGTACACAGAAACCTGTGATCACAGCTCATTGGAGAGTCTGCACTCATAATCCCTATGCCTCCTACTCCAGTGGTGACATCCCATCCCAAGTTAAGCATAAGGCTGATTGCCCTTGGTGGAATGTACTTTTTGAATGCAAAAATATTGTTCAGTTGATGGTGCATTAGTGTTTGTAAATATTTTCTGCTAATCTACCATTGACTTGGGGGGACCCAAGATTTTCAAGTGGGGGAGAGTGTAGCTCCCACTGTATTTCATTGTAGAAGTAATAGAATGTAGTTTGCCATTACACCACAAGGTGGAGCTCCTTTTCAGAAATATAAAAGACAATTTCAAAAGTGAAAGAAGAGACTGGAACACTAGTTGAAGGAGGGAAGACTGAAACACGTAGCTGAAGGGAAAAAGGGCCTTACAGCATGACTGGATTTTCTTTTCTAGTGCTTTGGGACAGGGAAGTGAAGTAGCAGATTGTGTCTGTCTCTTGCTGAAATCCTGGATATGGTATTTTGTGGAATCAGGATAGAAGTCTGAAACCAGTAGTTCCACACCTGCTATGATTCAGCAAGAAAAGGAGTTCCCTTGGGCCTAGTACTGAGAAGCCATAGATGATTACCAGAGTTCTGGTAGGTGATTTTCTACTTTTCTCATCAGAGGAACCACGGTGCCTGGTCACTAGGATATTCTAAATGGAGTGGTGAGAGACTCTGGCCATCATTTTATATTTTTATAAGATTGTGGTCCCCCCCCCTTTAATGCTTTGTAGATTACAAATAACTGGAATCCATATGAGCTCCAAACTAGGCCCCATCATGCCGGCAGCAAGACTGTAAGTAGTCACTGGCCAGTGAACAAGGTATAATAGAGTGTTTCATAGTTGGACTGTTTAGAATTGATCAAAGGGGGTAGAGGGTGTTAGTACTGCTGAATGACATTGCATCCTCTCATATTTCTATTGTGGCACTATAAATCTTTATTGTTCAATGATAATGCATCTTGCCATGTTAGTACTGCTGCCCTAAAGAATCTTTACTGCTCAATGACATTGCATTTTCTCATATTTGTATTGTGGCACTATAAATCCTCATTGTTCAATGACATTGCATTTTGCTCGTGTTAGTACTGCTGCCTTCAAGAATTTTGCTGCTCAATGACATTGCATTTTCTCATATCTGTATTGTTATATTATGACTCTTTTATTGCTTAATGACACTGCATTTTTCCCGTGTTTGTATTGCTGCATTATAAAGCTTTACTACTCATTGATATTGCCTTCTTTGCGCATGTTTGAATGTCAAGACCTTCTTCTGTTGAGTTCTTGGAAAGAGGGTGAATGTATATTTTCATTGCATGCATATTCTCACCTTGCCTTATTGCTAACTGGTGCACTGTTAAAATAACTTGTTTATAGTTGTGCTATTGCCTTTTTAAACTGGATGTGTTACCTAGAATAAAATCTGTCCCTCTTGTCACCTTGGTGTGTTGGGCCTAATAGGGGTGTCACCGGAGTCAGGTAGGAAGAAACCCATATCTCTTCAGCTGCACCTGCAGGTGTGCTACACCAGCATCTCCATTTTTCTCTGTTAACATTATCTCCTATTCCAAGTCACCTCCTTCATTCCTTCCCCAACTGCAAACATCCCGCCTCAGATTAGGTATCTCTCACACACACGTGAGCTTCATAGTCCTGCAAACCAGGGGTGGAGTCAGTGAATTCTATTTTGTATTCACAAATACTTACTGATGCCCCTAACCTACCTGTAATTTAAAAAATGGTCACATAACTAGAGCTGTTGCCCCTAGCCCTTAATGTGTGTAACATTTCAGCTGCTCAGCCAAATACCATTACAGATACAGTTTTTAGATTTGTTAGCCTCTCTGGAAGCAAACTATATACATGTTGTCAGAGGAATTAATTTAGACAGTTATAGACATGGCATGGCTTGATAAAGCCCAATGTTTCCAAATGATGCTCTGAAAAAATTTACTCTGTATAGTATAGAGTATGCCTGGCTTCACCCTTTCTGCATGTGCACCCAGATACTGATGTTTAGTTGCATTTTTGTTAAAACCTATGTACAACACCAGGACAATCAGTCCCACTTATTCATAGGTTCATAGGTTCATAGGTTCATACTAGGCTATCTGCCCAAAAGCATTTATCCCCTTTAGTTTGAATAAAACTATGCCTATTATTTTGCTGTGCTCTGTCAAGCAGTGACACTGAAGTAATCCCTCATTCTGAGGGATCTAGATTTTTGAGGTGAAGCATATTCATCAAATCAGGGTTTTGATATGGCCTATGTCAGGCACAGGTCACCTCTCTGAGCAAGCGGGTATGAGACTGAATAGAGCTGAGTTTCTCTCTCAGTCAGGGCAGCAGACATATTTTTGAGACCCTTTATCCTTTTGGTGAGGAACTTTTTGGGGCCTTCAGCTGCTGCGGTGTCTGGTCAGATACATTCCGAAATGGGGCATTGTATACCTCATAGGTCTAATGAGAGTGATGAGTACAGGGGGGGATGACCCCTCCTGGATCTAGATGTCCTCATCCATCAGGGGCCCTGATGACTTCTTCTGTGCTCAGTGGGATTGCCACTATATGGCTAGCTAGGTAACCTTGTTTTTCCCGAAGGAGTATGCTCATGCATTTCTTGGCATTTAACTTTAGGCCATGGGCACCAGTTGCAGTCATCTGCAAACTTTGTCAGCCAAAACCTCCTGTGTTTGCTTGTACTTCAGAAAAGTAGATGCCCGGAAGAGTGGACCCCAGGACTGAGATCCCTCTGTGACACCACCATTGTGACAGGCTGAGTCTGACACCTGTCCAGCAAACTCTGGGTTCTGGGGTTTAATTCCTCATTGAGTTCATGGAGCACACACCGGGGGACACCACCCGTCCCATGGATGCTGTGATTGTCTTTTGAATCCTTACCATTTTTTCCTCAAAATTTGCCTCAAAGAGTCTTAGTTTTGTTTGGGATTTGCTTGATCCATGCAGTCCTGTAGGTGTGGGTAGGCATTTGTAAGTTGTGATTGATTTTTGAGTGGAGATACATTTATCCCTCCATCGTTTTCAGGAAGGCCATGTGTGAGGTTGAGAGTTTGAGGGTGGCCTGTAACATACAACAAAAAGCAGAGCAGTCTCTGCTATGGTTAATTGCACCTGGATGGTCTCCGTGCATCGCGGCATTGCCACCAACCTTGAGGTGGTGTCGTCCTTTATGAATATGGACACCCCACTATTCAGCTATGTGTGTAATCTCAAAAGCAGTACACAGCAGTGCACTGTACTGATTTTGAATGTCACCACCTATACTGAATACGAAGCTATAGCAAACCTGTTGGCTGATAAATTCAGCTCCAGCTTCACCACCTCTCATCTCTGCATATCTTACAAGAAATATCAGAAACCAATACGTTTCCCACTATCACATGGGACCAAGTCCTGGAAGCTCTCTCAATGACCAAAAATAGTGCATTTATGGGTTCTAACAATATCCTTTGATATATCCTGAATAACATGCCCCTAACAACACTGCCCAACCTAAACCTCCAAATGGACTTCATATCAAGTGAATGGAGGACAGCAACAGTCCTGTCCTGCACAAGGGATGGCCATCCACTAACCTGGGTAACTACCGACTAATAGTACTGACCAGCTTCATATGTAAAGCCACAGAAAGACTTATCAGGGAATTAATCAGTAAGAACATAGGAAACCCCCAAACACTGGACCTCTCCCAGTTTGGTTCTGTCAAAGGCAGGTCATGCTTACTTAACCTAGATGACTTTTTAAAAAAGTCACCAAAGTAATAGACAAAAGTAAGATGGTACACACTACCTACCCAGACCAGATCAAAGCTTTTGAATCAACACCTAACTCCAGCACTGTAGAAAACCTTACTAAATTAGGAATAAACCCCTACATTGTCCAACAGCTCACAGACAGAACACAGGAAGTCAAGACAGGAGAAGCCAGAAAAAGATCAGTCACTTGTGGGGTCCCACAGAGCTCAGCGATGGGGCCAATCTTGTTTGGCGTATACTTCTGAGACATCCAAGCAAATGTCAGGGGTCTTTGGTTGACCAAGTCTGTGGATGGCTAAAAGCTAGGGGCAGTCAGTGAATCCCCAAAAGATTCAGCTATCCTCTAGGATGGATTGTCCCAAACAAATAACTGATGCCAGACTCTAGGGCTAAAGCTAAATGGCAAAATGTGCACTATTATATCCTTTGGGAAACTAACTGCCCAGGGCAACTGTCACATTGACAATAAACCCTATAAGTCGATGCAGTAGTTAGAGTTTTGGGAACGTACGTAGATGGTGAGCTAGCATTCAACCAACATGCGTCTACTGTTGTGAGTAAGTTCTTCTATATTGCTCAGCTTATAAGCAAAAAGATAGCACCTCGGTCCAAAGATATCACTGTCCCACTGTACTCAGCCATCACCAGGCTCATCATTGAGTATAATGTCCATTTGGGTAAATACCTGTCCAGACATATGCAACAACTAGAGCACCCAAAGAGGTTCATCACAAACAGAATACAGGAACTAAATCACATGATCTACATGGACCTCCTCAAAGCCCTATCGCCACACTTGGTCTCTCATAAACTATTGAGGGGTGATCTGTGCCTGCCCTATAAGGCATCCTCTGACCCAGTACTAATGGGCCTGCTGCACATCTACAAGTCAGATGGTATCAGAAATACCTGATTCAGAGACCTCAACCTCTTCTGCAGCATAAACAGAATGGTTTGGAGGGACAAGTGCATATCCCACATGATAATACAACAATTCTGGAACAGACACCCTATCCACATAAAACAAAGATTATACAATGACCCCCCATTAATATTCCAAAACGTGCACAGTGATTGGCCAGTGTGCCCGTTGTAAATCCCACAATCATAGCTCTCAACCTTCCATCTCCAAAATGAGGAACACTTGCCTTCATAATGTAGAACAAATGGGAAAAATGTGGAACACATACTAATGGCTTACTAACAACTTCAAATAGGATGGTTAAAATGTGCTGGCTTTACTTATAAAGAAGATCCTTTAATGAATTAATATGATTAATTTCTATTTACCATGGATTTCACTTAAAAAAATTCCTAACACTGAATGTGTGACAGACTGTTTCAATGTGGAACTTTGAGGAACTTTGAGGAACTTCGAGGAACGTGAACTTTTTAAGACCCCAAATGAGGTACATTGCTCATAATGAGGTACACTTGAGAGGTATGCCCACAATATACCAACAGAAAAAGGTCCGGTCGCCCAGACTTTTTTCCATTGGTATAAAGTGTCCAAAACTATTTTTTTTTTTTAATAAAGAAAAAAAAGAATAAAATGGAGCAACGGAGACTTTATTTTCTCTGTTGCTTCCGTTTCAAAGCATTGATGTACTGGGTATACATAGGAATGCAAGTCCCATGCGCATGCACAGTACATCAACACAAGGAAGCGGTATACCACCACCGGTGGAAGAACAGTAATGCACCGTTATACAAAGACATTCGCCCTCATGATTAAACCACACCAACTGTGGGTAAATCTTCAATATACCACACCACGTCATCGCTTATTGCTTAATTATCCCTGTCCCAATTCAAACACAACTTAGACCAATGGATTGAAATAAAGAAATTTACCACAGGACTGCTCCCATGCTACTAATGGACAGAGACATTGCCTAAATGCCCCATCCTGCAGCAGAGTCCCTTTTCAATACTCAGCTGTACGACTCCAGAAGCATTTGTTCATAAACGGGAAGTAAAAGAACAAAAACCACGGTAAGGGTAATTTGAACACCTAGTGGGATAACAGAGCTAGGTTTAAAACGGTCCCTCAGGGCAGTTAGCCTAGTATTCACCTATGAACCAATAAGCTGAGCTCTATTTACCATAGTACTCACCCATATTTGCTATTAGCAAGGTCTGCCCTGTACAACCCTACTTGCTACCCATGTTATAATCAGCCCATCACAACCAATATCCAGCCATGTAACCATGCATGCATGTAATAAGTAAATATTAAATAAACTGGTTCATAAATTCAGTTCTCCGTACTTTTTTTACCTTCTAGTGTTTGTGTTATTTGTAACTATAAAATGGAGTTTTTCACCCCATGGCTCCACTGAACATGTGTTACCAACTCAATCGGACCAGCTCGGTTAACAAATCCAAATAAATACTCACTGCAAACAAGCAAATTACTACACATATCACATGAGCAATATTAATAAACTACAATTACAGTTCATGAACAAAACACGTTACATCAGAATAAGCTAAAAATAAATCAACTAGAATGTAGTTCATTGGCTCATTAAAAAAATGCAGCACAATTCTTAGTCAAATGTGATTTAAATCATGTATTGTGTAAATACAGAGTTTGTACTGTAATGCTGTACAAACAAAGCATTACCTCATTCAACATCACCTACTTCCTATTTCAATACAGTCACCAACAGATCAGCAGAAACAGCTCATTTCCATATTAGTACATACAAAATATGACATATAATAGATAACTAGAAACAAGTAAAAGACAAAATGAATGTTTCAAAGAGAGCAAGCATTAGTTCACATTAATATCACTGGGTGCCAGGGCTAGGTTTAGAGTTTCAGGGGTCCCCATAAAGATTAGCCTAGTCATGGTAATACAAAGGAGCAGGTAACCACAGTAGAATTAACAGAATTAAAATATCCACAACAGAATTAAAGGGGTCACACGGAGTGCTGATTTTATCAATGTGTCAACTGAATAAGCCCATTAGGTGCAAATGCCTTTTTCAGTGAGGTAGTTTATGAGCCCTCTCTGGCAAAGTACCTTGCTTAGAATTGCACATTATGCAACTGATAACTGATGAAGTTAAACTCAGAAGAAACAGGATGAAGCTCATTAGCAGCACATAGCCTTAATCTTTTGTACCATATTGTCAGTCAACAAACTCAGAGAACTGCTCAGGACAAAGGAGTGCTAAGAGCCTGATTGATTACTTGTTAACCCATCAGTGCCCCACCCCCACACCTTGTCCAGTACCATTCCAGCACAACTTATTAATAAAAAGAACACTCAACAAAAACAATGTTTTTCTTTATTTTCCTATGGGACTCACTCCAACCAGGAGGTTTCTCATGAACCACCAAATGTATATTCTAATTTCAAAGAGCACATCTCAGGAAAAACGGAATTTCTGTATTATAGTGACACTGATTTAGTCTCTAAAGAATGTGCTTCATTGAGCTTAGTTTTGTGGAATCCAAATATACTGAGTACTTCAGGATTAAGGAAAACTAGGAGACCAACAGTATTAAAGCCAAGTAGGCCATAGCAGGATTAGTAAAGTTAGTCACATCCTTAGCGATATTAATGGAAAAAGAGGTTCCAGCCAGACTGACAGACTCAAGGTATTCCAACACATCAGATTCAGGGACTTATAGTAGGAATAAAGAATCAGAATGGCAAAACTGGTTTAATAGGCTTAGAAAAACTATCACGATAAGCAGAATGAGGAAGTGAGGGTGATGGCTCAGTGACTGAGCCTTCTGCCTCATAAGCCAGCTGCATAGCATGCAGGAATAAAACCCTGATTACACTGCAGATGATCTGAGTTTAATTAGTGGCTCAGGTACTTGTAGGAACTGGCTGGGGAGGATGAGCATAAGTAACCATGGCCAGCTCACCCATCCAGGTGGAGGGTGGTGGTTATGGCTCACCATATGGGTAATACCTAGGAAGACCACAGCTATTGCACCCTCTGCAGCCCATGCTAAGTACATCATACTGTATGCCAGGAGGAGTTTAGCATGTGGAGACATGCTTCCTCATATGAGACAGGAAATACCCGAGCTACTAGAGAGAGAGGTGATAGGCTGTCCCATAAGATCAGCAATAAGGCCTTATCCCAACACTTGAAACTTTCTAGAGAAACGAGGACTGATGGTGATTCCTGAGCAGAAACAAATGGGTCACAGGGCTTTTGCCTAGCCTAGCAATGTTTGGCTTCCATTCCCCCTGAAAGAGTGGTCCAATTGGGTGCAGGCAAAGAGGTCATCAGGTGAGGACCTGTGAAGATAAAAAAAAAAATAAAACAAGATTTCTGTCCCACAGTTCAAGGATACTGGATTCATTTATTACATCCAATTGCCATTAGTTTGAAGTCTGTATGCTTTTGCCATTTTGGAGTGGGCTTTCTCTGAGTGCTTCAGCCCCCCCCCCCCAAAAAAAATGTTTAAAATTGCCTCAGTTAATGTTTGTTGGTTTGTTTGTTTGTTTGTTTGTTTGTTTGTTTGTTTGTTTGTTTGTTTGTTTGTTTGTTTGTTTCTCTGGCAGTTATCACTGCCCTTGGACTAGGGTTCTGACTGAGTAAAAAAATGCTTTGTTACAGAGTAATTTACTCAAGTAGGGGTAACGGAATTGGAGACCCCACAATTTTAATAGACTTAAAGGGTTCCAGCAGTTGAAGTAAAAGTATTAGAAGCTCCATCATGATTAATATATTCAGGCACACACAGCAATTTTAATGAAAAGAACGTTCTTCCAGCAGGATTAATTAAGCCAGAGGATAAATGCTAGATTTACTGAAGTCATAAATGCCACTCTGTGTCAGAAAGCCATCACACATTATTTAGTTTGGCCTATGTTTTGACAAACTCATACTTCTGGTGAGATCTGAATCCGAGGTCCTATCTACCTGGGTTAGTAATGGTTCAGGCAGATGCAAGAGTAAGTAGACTTAATTAAAATATACATACATATTAACTTAACCGAAACATCACATCACTATAATACATTCTTAATTACACTTCATTACAGTACAACATATTACATGTATGAAAACAGTAATAAAGTATATACAAACAACTGTGTAATGCTTAGGACACAGTTTTGTACTATCCACAATTACCCATCCATACAACCGTTAAAACTATTCACTTTTATCCTGTTTTTATTATTCAGTAATTAAGCACTCCACCTACTCAGTATCACTCATGTTTTTAAAATAATATTATCTGCTTCTCTTACCCTTTCTTTGAAATTCTTTTGCAAATCTGTTTTTGTACATTTTCATTGTTTTAATGAAATTAACTCAGGATGTTGAATTTTGGCAGCTAAATTCAAACAGTTTTGAACTTTTTTTACACTTACAAAAATGTTCCACAAAAAAAAATATTCCATTTTCTCATCTTTACACCACTCTTACATAGTTAACATGCTTTCCTTTATTATCACATGCTTCGTATTCCCCTTTACAGATAATTTTCCTGTTTAATTTTCCCAACAAATGACTCATTGCTTAATTTTGTTTTTCTCCTACTTGTAGCATCCCTGTGATTACCTGCTAGAATATTCCAAACATGGGTCTCATAAAATTATTTTTATATCTATTTGCATCACTATACCTTTTCTTTCTATTGCCTTTAACCAACACATATTTCCCTAACAAAAGCATTTTGATAATCTTATCCTCACATTCAATTTCCCATTTCTTTTCTTTTCTTTTTTTCTTTTTTGTAACAATATAATGATCACCCCATAGCGGCAGCCATGGTGGTGCAGCAGTTAGCGTTGCTGCCTCACAGCAAGAGGTTCTCCGATTCGATCCTCGGCTGGGGTGCCTTCTGTGCGGAGTCTGCATGTCCTCCCTGTGGTTGCGTGGGTTTCCTCTGGGTGCTCCGGTTTCCTCCCACATCTCAAAGATTTGGAGGTGGATTTGGACACACTAAATTGGCCCTAGGTGTGAGTGCGTGCATGTGTGTGCCTTCTGTGGAAGGTTGGGCGCCGGGCTGG
The DNA here is from genome assembly GCF_019279795.1 of Protopterus annectens. Lineage (NCBI taxonomy): Eukaryota > Metazoa > Chordata > Ceratodontiformes > Protopteridae > Protopterus > Protopterus annectens. The sequence continues at coordinate 349,799,353 of NC_056735.1, read as the reverse complement.
CAACTCAACACTGTAAAACTCCACTGCCAATCATGAGCGGACGGTGATCCGCTGTGGCGACCCCTAACCGGGAAAAAGCCGGAAGAAGAAGATAATGACCACCCCATATTTCTAGAGCAAGCTGTCATGCAACAAGCAAGTCTGCTCTTTAATGCCATTACCAAGTAAAAAACAGAGACGCATAAAGACAAAATAGCAACTGGCTTAATCATCTTTATACAAATCACTTCCTACATCATGTCATTTTATCATCAAGTACCTTAATTTTAATACCGAAGACATCATTGATTGGAAAGTCAGGGAGATAGGTATAGCTACACAAATCATAGGTCAAGCAGTCAGTTATATAACTGTAATGGTAATTTATCTCCAGAAAAAGGAATTCACGCCACACTTAAGGTGCAGAAAATTAGGATGAGCAGAACAATTATGTTTCCCAGCTACTCTGTTTCTTTTAAATGGTGCATAAACTGTTACCGAAACTTCAATAACAGAAGTAGAACATTTTGAAAGCTCTAGTAATCATCCAACTTACTTTTCTATGGTGGGGTCTATCTCACATAAACTCAAACAGTAAGTCAGACGAGAAAAAAAAAAACAGAAAAGAGCTGTGGCTACTTCACCTAGTAATTATCACCCTCCTCCTCCTTTTTTCCATGTTTCATATGGAGTTGGGATGTCATGTTAACTGTAACCAACGCTGTCTTGATTCAAAGCCACTCTCCAACCTTTTTTAAGAGTTACGCCCGACTGTCACAGTTCTTCCAACATAGAATCCATCTCTTGGCAGGGCACTGTCATTTCCACTTACCTTCTTCCCTTTTCTCCCAAATATTCTTTATCAAATCACATTATGCTTTCCTGCACCACATAACCCTTTCTTTACAACTAGGACTCATTTCTTCAACTGTCCCACAATGCACATCCTACCAGAGGCATTGCTGGCTTATCTAGCACCTAGTGCCCCAACCTGGTGTTCCACTCCCTCAACTCTTCAGGTGAAAAATCGAAAAAAAATAAAAATAAAAACAGGTTCATAGGTGTGTAATGGCCCTGGAACCTTTACAAGCCTAGCCTATAGGATTTCCCTGGCATCGTGCCACCCCACCTTAGTTCCTAGTGCCTCTGTCAAGTAGAGCCACTGGAGTGATCCCCGGGGTGAATTTTCTCTTTCCCATCCACTCATCAAGATTTTTCTTGGAGAGGACCAGTGAGGTGCTCTGCTTGACATGTATGGGAAGTCTATTCCATAGCACGGGCAGTCTCTGGGTTATGAACCTGTCCCTCCAGCATGTTCTGTTGATTGTGGTAATGAGGTTCAGGTCTCTGGAGCATATGGTGCGGAAGGATTGGGATTTCTTTATATGTAGCATTTCTAACAGAGATGGGTCAGACATGGCTTTGTAAGTCAAGCAGAGATTGCCTCTAAGTAGGTGATATGAGACAGAGAATAGTTGTAGTGTTTTGAGTCTGTCCATGTAGGACAAGTGTTTAAGGCCTAGGATCCTCTTTGTTAAATACTTTTGTGGCCTCTCCAGTTGTTCCAGTTGTTGCAGGTGTCTAGTGAGGTACATGCCAAATGAGGCATTATACTCAAAGATTCATCTAATGAGGGAAGAGTAGAGGGAGACAGTGACCTCTTTCTTCCTGGATGCAAAACCCTTAGTAATGAGATGTGCCACATAGAAGGACTTTCTGACCACAGTGGCAATGTGGTGGTCAAAAGAAAGGTTGTTGTCAACCTGTGTTCCCAGATCTCTTATAATGCCTTCTGTGTTCAGTGGACTACCATCAATGTAGTAATTCAAGGGAACAGGGTTTTTCTCAAGGGGGATGATGACACATTTTTTGACACTGAGCTTAAGGCCATGGTTCTGACACCAGTCGTTGGTGTCATCGAGGCCTTTCTGTAGGATGTCAACATCACTTCGGGAGTTAATAATAGCTCCCAACTTGCAATCGTCTGCAAACTTTGTCAGCCAGAGTCCCTTCATGTTGGCCTGGACTTCAGAGAAGTAGATACCAAACAGGAGAGGATCCAGGACCGAACCTGTGGGACTTCACTCGTGACTGGTCGGCAGTCTGATTTGGAGTCAGCTACTTTCACACTGTCAGTTCTACCCATGATCCAGTTTGCAACCCACCTAGTGATATAGGGGTTGATGACTAGCTTAGTGAGTTTTTCTATGATTCCTGAGTGGGGAATGGTATCAAAGGCCTTGGCCAGATCAAGGTAGGCTGTATGAACCACCTTGCTTTCATCCAAAGCTCTGGTGACTGACTCAAAGAAGTCGACCAAGTTGACCAGGCATGATCTACCCTTCACAAAACCAAACTGTGTAGGATCTAGAGTTTGGAGATTCTCTATATCCTTGTTTATTAGGTCCATGTTGATATGTTCCATAGCTTTTCATATCAGACTCGTCAGGCTAATTGGGCGATAATTCCTGGGGTCTGTAGTCTCTCCTCCTATGTGGAGAGGGATGACTGTAGCAGTGCACCATTTGGTAGGGACAAAGCCTGAGGTGAGGCTGTGATTGAACTGGGCACACAGGTGAGGTGCCAATTCACTCTGTAGTTCATGTAGAACACAGCCAGGGGATATTGTCAGGTCCCAAAGAAGCTGTATTCTTGGCCTTGGACAGTGCTGTTTTAACCTGTGCAGCAGTAATACTGGGTGCCAGGCAATCTACTGGTATTGTGATTGGTCCTTTGCAGGGAGAGAGGGGTAAAGTTAGCACCGAATCTGTCGGCCAGTATATTAGTGATATCTGTTGGCTCGGTATAGGAGGTACCACTGTGCAGTAGCTCAGAACAAATCTGAGTATTGCCCTGGAGATTCTTTACATAACTATAGAAGGCCTTGTAGTTGTCTTTACTATATGCTACAATTCTGTTTTCATAGCTAGCTTTACAGGATTTGATGAGGGATCTCAACCTTTTGTTGAGGCTGATAAAGAAGTTTTTCCAGTCTTGGGACTTTGCCTTATTCTGCATCAGTTTCCTCCTTCTGTTGTAGAGTTTGTTTATGGCAGGGGACCACCAGATTGGCTTCCATTTTTTTGAGGAGAGCATTTTAGTTCTATTGGGTATGGCGAGATCCATGTAATAGAGTACGTGTTCGTACAGTGCATTGGTGTATGATTCAGCAGTCATGCAACTATTCTCCATTTGCATGGCTACCGTGAAGTTAGCCACCTCTGGTTTTAGGAGCCCAAAGTTAGCTTTGGAGAAGTTTTTTGTACCTTTGTGGGGGGGTGGAGGGATGTGGATTTCCAAGGTGATTAGTTTGTGGTCGGCTCTAACCAGGGAGAAGTTGGCTATTGGTGTAGCACAATGGTCGTCCATGTTAGTAATGACCAGGTCAAGGATGTTGCTACCTCTAGTGGGGGTAAGAACGATCTGGTCCAGAGCATTGGAATTAATGAATTCCAGAAACCATTGGGCAAGTGTATTGGTACAGTTAATGGAGGGGTAATTGAAGTCGCCCACTATGAGAGTGCTAGGTTTGACCCTAATATTCTCCAGGGTGCTTAGGAATGTGGAGTGTGAGTCTTGGGACATGGGTGGGGACCTATAGCAGGCTATGACCTGAATTGCTATCTTACCCAGTGTTAGCTGCACCTGAAGTATCTCAGATGTTTTATTTTGGGCTACCAGTCTGGAGATGTGCGCATCCTTTATGAACACGGAAACACCACAGCCTTTGGAGCTTCAGTCCAAGTTCTGGGGCCGAAAGGTGTGGAATGAGTTATAATATAAACACAATGCACCAAGGTAACACACAATAATGTTTAATGAAAACAAAAAGTAAAAGACAGAGGTGAGCGCTTTCGCAACAATAGTTACTTCATCGGTCCGATTGTGTTACTTTGGTGCATTGTGTTTATATTTTTACTTATTTTTTTGCACCTTGGGTTTACCCGCAGCCATTTCTTTTTTGTTTCTGGAATGAGTTATAGCCTGGTATTGCAGGGGTGCTTTCTGCTGCCTTGAACCAGGTCTCTGTTATAGCACAAATGTCGATGTTCTTCATTTTAAGGAGTGCTTCAAGCAAGTGCATTTTGAGATTTAGACTTCTAGCATTGAGTAGCATGACTCTCAGATTTCATTTGTTTGTAGCTGTTACTGTGGTAATTTGGTCTTTGGAACACCATCTAAAAAAGGCACAATAGGGGTGGCAAGAGCCTTGGCCAGTATCTGGAAGCCCAGGGGTGGCAGATGCATGCCATCTCTGGCAAGGCATCAAGGTCTGTCAATCATGTCATCCCAGGCAGACAGATACTGGATCCCCTTAGAATGGCACCAGAAACTTAACCAATTGTTGAAATCAATCGTTTTCTGATTGTACTGTGGTATCATTCTTGGTGATGTTAGGATGTTGCTCAGGGCTAGGGTCATACTCGCCTGGGCTACATAATCCAAGACCTTTTCCATGTCTCTTTTCATGTAGTCCAGGAAGGTATGTCTCAAGAAATTCACACTCACATGTAGAATGACAGAGTCATATTTGTACCTGTTGTTGAGGGACCTGAGTGCTTGCGTTATGTGGTGGATCCTAGCACCTGACAGGCAGCTGACTGTTACTTTTTCCTTATTCAATCTAGTGAGTGGGACATCAGTGTGCCTCACTATCAAGTCACCTATGACTAGTGTGTTGGGCATGCTGTTTTGTCTTAGGAGCTTTGGTAGAGTGGCACACTGTTTAAGAGGATTATGTGTCTCATCATTAGTGTTGTGTTGTGGTGGTCAGGTGTGTTTCTGCCTTGGAGGTCTCTGCTGTTTGTGTAGATTTTTATTGAGAGCCTCCGCGAAGGTGGAGGTGTGATTTGTGTTTTTATGTGAAGGCAGTGCTGGTGTGTGTTCTGGAGGGCTATGTGTTCCATGTGGCATGGTGCAAGTGCTGACCTTCTCCTCTTGACCAGCTATTCCGGTCTTGGCTGGAGAATGTGTGGCTTCCAATTTGGATATATAACTGCATCTCTTACAAGTCTGAGTGTTGGAGTTAAGAGGACGGGGTTGTCAGTATACATGAGGCAGTTGCTACATTGCCTCAGGATGTCAAAGTGTACCAGATTAATAGGAGAAAGCACAAAGAACTGACCTTTAGACATGCCTGGAGGGGTGAGCATTAATAAATACTGGAGCTGTTTCCTTGTAGAACGTTTTGTGTTGTAGCACTTTTGTGCGCTACAATAATTACTACAAGAAGTCTAGTAAAGTGCTAAACTAATAAGCTAGTAAAAGTACAGGAGAGGAGAGAACTAGCAGATCTAAGGGAAAAATTGAAGAGCGGACTTTGGCACCGCTCAGAAGCTTACAAACAGTCCTGGATACAGCAAATCTGTATCTGGACTAGATTAGTTACAGGAAAGGTGGGAAACAAGTGCAGATGTGGACTTTCAATCTAGAAAGTTGAAAGAGATGAAGAAAACTGCCCAAACGGACAATAAGCTAGTATTTGTGGGCCAGAAACCACTCCTCCTGTGGTAAATAGGCTACCAAGTGCTTACCACTCCCATTGATATGCTAGAAGGCTTCCCTCCAACATAGAATGGCTTGGGGTCTCAGAAGCTTATAAACAGTCCTGGATGCAGCAAATCTGTACCTGGAGTAGACTAGTTACAGAAAAGGCAGGAAACAAGTGCAAACATAGGCTTTTAAACCACAAAGATGGAAGAGATGGAAAAACTGCCCAAACAGCCAATAATCTACAATTTCTGGCCCAGAAAACACTTATCTTGTGGTTGATAGGCTACCTAGTGCTTACCACTCTCACTGATAAGCTAGAAGGCTTTCCTCCAACACAGAAAGGATTGGGGGACCCAGAAACTTACCAACAGTCCTGGATACAGCAAATCTTTATCTGGGCTAGACTAGTTACAGGAAAAGTGGGAAACAAGCACAAATGCAGGCTTTTAAACCAGAGAGTAGAAATAGATGGAAAAACTGCCCAAATGGTCAATAAACTGAGTAGAAAGAGATGAAAAAACTGCCCAAATGGTCAATAAACTACAATTTCTGGGCCAAAAAACAATCCTCTTGTGATAGCTAGGCTACCTAGTACTTATCACTCCCACTGAAAGGCTACAAAGCTTCCCTCCAACACAGAAAGGCTTGGGGGGCTCAGAAGCTTACAAACAGTCCTGGATACAGCAAATCTGTATGTGGACTAGACTAGCTACAGGAAAGGCAGGGAACAAGGGCAAATGTGGGCTTTTAAACCAGAAAGTTGAAAGAGATGGAAAAACTGCCCAAATGGCCAATAAACTACAATTTATGAACCAAAAGCTACTCCTCTTGTGGTAGGTAGGGTACCTAGTGCTTATCACTCCCACTGATAAGCTAGAAGGCTTCCCTCCAACACAGAAAGGCTTTGGGGGGCTCAGAAGCTTACCAACAGTCCTGGATACAGCAAATCTGTATCTGGACAAGTCTAGTCCAGATACAGCAAATCTGTATCTGGACTAGACTAGTTACAGGAAAGGCAGGAAACAAGTACAAATGTGGGCTTTTAAACCAGAAAGTTGAAAGAGATGGAAAAACTGCCCAAACGGCCAATAAACTACAATTTCTGGGCCAGAAACCACTCCTCTTGTGGTAGATAGGCTACCTAGTGCTTACCACTCCCACTGATAAGCTAGAAGGCTTCCCTCCAACACAAAAAGGCTTGGGGGGTCAGAAGCTTACCAACAGTCCTGGATGCAGCAAATCTGTATCTGGACTAGACTAGTTACATGAAAGGCAGGAAACAAGCTTAGATTTTTTTTTCTTTAGAAAGCAGCTAAAACAGCACTAAAAAATAAAACAAATACAGTTTAAATAAACACAATTTATTCTAAATGTATTCTGAACTAAATTCAGCTGTTGCTTTATTCAACTGGAACAGTTAAGAAGCGCTAAAAATATACTCATCAGCTAAGAAGCACACTCAGCACTCAGTCAGAACACAAGGAGATTTTTTTTGTTCGTAAAGTACAAGGTTAGGAAGGAGGAGCAGAAGATAATTCAAGGTTAAGAACCTAAGTGGGTTGGCCTTCTCAAATGTTCTCTCTGTAATAGGTAGAATGAACACTAGACTGGGAGGAGTGTCCCAGATCAAATTTACAGTAGGGGCGGGCAACGGCAAAGCCACCAAACTATAACAAACACCACAGGAATAGGGTAGGTGGGAGGGAGAAAACCAGTTTCAGAAGAGATCAGGAATAAAAAACAATGCCAGCAAATACATAAAATAATTTAGTCAGCAAATATATAAAATAATTCAGGCCACTCTTTTAGTCTGGCACTCCATCCCTGGATCCATTCCCCACCTCCACCCACCCATCTCTTCAAGTGAAGAGAAAAAAAAATCTGCTACCTTAGTCTGTTGACAGATATATGTAGAAAAAATGAAGCTAAAAAGAAATATAAAAAATCTGGGTGTTCTAGTAGCCCATTACTGGGTCATGTTAAAGAATAAAGCACAAATGGAAAACCCTGCAGTATATGCACATCTAGGAAACACGAAGGTAATATTAGGAAAGATGGTATAAACGCTCACACCTCTTTTTGACTAAATAGATTACTTCTACAAAACTGCTGTTTAACAAATTAAAATGAAATAAATAGAAAATAAATAAAAGAAAGGCAAAGATAGATGTTAGCCTCCTTGATCCAAGATGCTGAAAATAATATTATTAGAGACACTCTCTTGATTAAGAACTTAATAACTAATTTTTAACACGTTTGTATGACATAACAAAGATATGTTGCAGTCGTATTTAGGTTTAAATATAAAAAAATGATGCCATTAGATATAGTTAGGTTACATAGTGCTAATCCACTGAGTAAAATCATGCAGGCTATTGAATCTTTCACTCCAGATAAAGCCATATGCCCTGATAAGATCACTCCAGATTTTCATAAAAAATTAAGAAGTAGTTAGCCCGTGTGCTTCTTACTTTATGCAAAACTAAAAAAAAATAATGGTTTCTTTCCCAGAATAGAAGGCTAATGTCATACTTTTCCCAAACCAGATGGAAGATAACCTAATCACCATTAATTCTCAATGGATTTTTCTTTTTAACTCTGGATGTCAAAATTTATGCCAAAATTGTAGCCCATCACTTACAGTTGATTATTCTTTATCTTACAGATATTACTCAGTAAGGTTTATTTAACTATAGATTTGGAGGAAACATATCTAGTAAGTTTGGCTTAACGTCTAGAGAATGATGGGCAATAATAATATCCCTACAGGTGTGCTGCTGTTAGAAATTAAAAAAAAGCATTTGATACAGTGTGTTTGGGAATACGTATAGCTAACATACAGCTATAATTTGCACCAATGGTATCTCCTACCCATTTTTCAGGGGTGCCTACCGTCTCTTCTTCTCTTTGTATTGGTAGTTAGACCCCTTACAATCAATCAGAACTATTATTTCATGCCCTACGCTTATCACTCCCCTCCTAGCTTAGGTTATGCATGACTTGTTGATGACTGCATCGATTGGACCACTTACCCTGTTAAACATGTACAGGAAACACTGGATGCCATTAGCAATTTTTCTGTTATTGGTTTGAATTTTACCCTTAGAGATTTATGTATTGTGAATTTTCCAACATTAACTCATTTCCTGATCAAATAGTTTCAGAATACACTTATCTGGAAACTAGAGTAACGAAGCACTTGAAGAAGTTACTTGAGTATAATTAACATCTCCTAAAGGAAAAACTTGTATATTTTGGCAAAAAAGTCTCCCTTTTTAAGTACATTGATTATTATTAAAAATGATTATACTAAATAAAATCTTTTTTTTTAATCAGTGTGTAAACATCCTAATATCTTGCAATCCATAATACGAAATTTTTATCTGAAGTACTAAAACACCTAGAATACGTAGGAAGAATCTTTTCACAAACATATCAAAGGGTGGGCTTGCTTTTCTTGTTATTTTTTATTGTACTGTAGCTTCTATTGGATTTCAGCTTTTTACAGCAAGAACAATTTCAAGGCCTAACTGATCAGAAGTGGAAATGAAAGTTATCCGTCAAGATTTCTTTCTTAACAGTAAACCACCTGACAAGATGCAGGATCCTGACAGGAGACTTAGAGAAAGGGTTTATACATTTTTGAGAAAGTGCTTTAGGAAATCTCCACCTCTCTCTGTATTTCAGGGAATCTGGTATTCTCCCAAGCTCCTGAGCTCCAAGTTGACAACAACTGTCTATACTGGCCTATATGGAATTCAACTGGTCTTTATGTATAAGAACTTGTTCAATAAGATGGCTTGTTATTCTCTTTCTTGTAGATCTTAGAAAAAAATATCCACATTAGATGGTGGCAGTATCTCTGATTAAACTCTCTACTCAGTAAAAGTACAACACTTCTCCTCAATTATCAACCAATTAATAATGTTAGGAAATTGTCACTCTTATGGGAGGTTGCAAATAGATCATTTTTAAATGCAATTCATTTTATAGAAGATTGTTAGACTCTACTTCTTCATAATTTTACCTTGGAAATTTAACAGTTGGAAAATGAAGCTTAATGAAGATTGACAAACAGTTTATATTGTTTAACACATTCAGTTTGTAGGTGTTTTAATTAACTGAATTTTGTTCTTGCATGTTTCTGCTGACAGTTCAATTTGTTATTGTTTTGGCTGGTTTAATAATGTTGATGTTTTAAAAATGTACAATGTGGGGTGGCAATATCTTAGATATCATCCTAAAGTACCTGAGGGTTTTCTACTCTCTAGGTACTGAAAAACAAACCAAATCCACAAGAAGAAGGAAGTCCAACGAGTCACTGAAGACTCACCACACAATGTTTATTCAAAAATAAAACATTTATTTTTGAATAAACATTGTGTGGTTAGTCTTCAGTGACTCGTTGGACTTCCTTCTTCTTGTGGATTTGGTTTTCTACTCTCTCCCATGGATACATACCTCTCAGCCTCTTAGCACATAAAATCTGGACAAAGCCTAAAATAATGGGGGGGGGGGGCAAAGGCCCAAAAGTAGGGACACATTTTAAATATTGCTCTTATAAACTTAGAAAGTTGCTAGACTAAAATGATTTGTGTTAATACGCATTTTCTGAAGGATATGAAGAGTGAAATTTGAATGTCATTATTTAGTAACTTCAATCCTCAATGATTTGTCAGAAAACCACAAATTTTATGAGCGACAGACCAAAAATCCATCCATCCATGTTCAACCCCTTTTCCCATTTTACACATGGGGTCAGGGTGTCACTTCAGCAGTGATGATCATCTAGAGCTAACACCGGGTGGTTAGCCCTGCATCGGTAGTTCATTCTTACCACACACTCGCACACACACACACAAACACACACACACACACACACACACACACACACACACACACACACACACACACACACACACACACACACACTCACCTAAGGCCAATTTAGAGTGTCCAATCCACCTACTGCATGTCTTTGGAATGTGGGAGGAAAACAGAGCACCCAGAGAAAATCCATGTGACTGCAGGGAGGACATGCAGACTCCGCACAAAAGGCACACAAGCTGAGAATCAAACTGGAGAACCTCTTGCTGTGAGGGAACAATGATAACCACTGCACCACCATGTTCATCCTCAAAAATCTGGACATTCTGCAAAAACCTGAACAATTGAGATATATGCATGGATATATCCTCTGTAAATAGTACAGACCATGATGGCATCATATTTAAGCAAAGGATAAAAATCAAACTCAAATAGAACTAAACCATACCAATTGCTTGTTTCAAGTGTAAACAGTGATGCAGTAAATAGCATACTTTTGAAAACAGACTGGGGGATACTGTCTTCAGAGATCCAAATAAAACTGTTCTTGATACAATTAATGAACTCGACTTCCCAAATGGATGCACACTAATTATTTATTTATTTATTTAGCGTTTGTTTACCAGGAAGGTCCAACTTGGAACGAAGACAATTTTCAGTGGAGGCTCAAAGAGAAACACTCCTGATGCATGTCTTTGTACCATGAGAGGAAACCAAAGTACCCGGAGAAAATCCACACGAATGCAGGGAGGACATGCAGACTCTGCACAGAAGGCATTCAGCCGAGAATCGAACTGGAGAACCTCTTGCTGTAAGGTGACAATGCTACCACTGCACCACTGTGCCATCCTAATCACTATGTTGCTTAGATCTCTATCAGTGTGAACACTGAAACTTTGGAAAACAGCTAGCAAAAGCCAATTATACAAGGTAGCATTCAGTTACTGGTTAGTCATTACACCATATGGGTGCCAGCAAAGAAGAAATCTGGAGAAAGTAACACAAAATCAACAAGAAAATGATAATGAAATAAAAAATACTAATGGGGAAAAGCCTTGCAGCTACTCAGCAAAAAGTAGTTCAGGTTTCAGCCCCAGAACAGGAGATGGCATCCAGTAATTTAGAGGATAAAATAAATCAAATGCATTTAGACATTTGGCCGGCTAACATCTACCTGAAATCAGCTGGACATATAAGTGAATTTAAGTGCACTTTTATCTGCTCTTTTGCATATAGTACTGTATTTAATTTATTTATTTGTGTTTTTCTCTGAATATTAACTCAACTGAAGTTGTGGCTGTCTCTCTGCAGTTAGTTCCTCACCCACCCTCCCTGTTCTTGTTTTGGTGTTAATGTTGGTGGCTTTGAAATTGCCCCCCCCCCCCCCCCACTTGTAGATTTGTATTTGGATACTCCTTCTGGGCCCATCTCATTTGCTCACTCAACTGAGTGCAGTGAGATCATATTCTGATTTCAGGCACTCCTACTGTGTACAAAGAGAGCATTTGGGAAGGACAACCCCTGTAGCCTCTTAATCCTGCTCTGTTCCTCCTCAAAAAAAAAATATATAAATATATATATATATATATATATATATATATATATATATATATATATATATATATATATATACACACACATATATATATTTTTTTTTTTTTTTAAATTCAGCTGCTCTTACTGTAACTGTCTTAGTTGTTATCTGTTCAGTCGCTCTTACTCTGCAATTATTACTGCTTGTTAGTAGCCTACTAATTTACTGCCTTCTGCGCTTTTTTTTTAGTCATTTGTTAATTTAATTGCATTTATTTGAACTGTATTTGCCGTAGTGTTGCTACACACTCATGTGTGCTGGCCTGCACTACAATTTGAATTGTATTTACTGCTGTTTTAGCTGCTTTTCTGTAACAAAAAAAAAAATCCAAGCTTGTTTCCTGCCTTTCCTGTAACTAGTCAAGTCCAGATACAGACTTGCTGTATCCAGGACTATTGGTAAGCTTTTGAGCCCACCAAGTCATTCTGTGTAGGAGGGAAGCCTTCTAGCTTATCAGTGGGAGTGGTAAGCACTAGGTATCCTACCAACCATGGGAAGAGTGGGTTTTGGCCCTGAAATTGTAGTTCATTGGCCGTTTGGGCAGTTTTTCCATCTCTTTCTACTTTCTGGTTAAAAGCCCGTTTTGCATTTGGTCCCTGCCTTTCCTATAACTAGTGTAGTCCAGGTACAGATTTGCTGTATCTGGGACTGTTGGTAAGCTTCTGAGCCACCCCAAGCCCTTCTGTGTTGGAGAGAAGCCTTCTAGCTTATCAGTGGGAGTGGTAAGCACTAGGTAACCTATCTACCACAGGAGGAGTGGTTTCTGGCCCAGAAATTGTAGCTATTGGCTGTTTGAGCAGTTTTTTTCCGTCTCTTTCAACATTCTGGTTTGAAAGCAGCACTTGTGCCTGTTTCCCATCTTTCCTATAACTATCCTAGTCCAGTTACAGAGTTGCTGTATCCAGGATTGTTAGTAATCTTCTGAGCCCCCCCAAGCCTTTCTGTGTTGGAGGGAAGCCTTCTAGCTTATCAGTGGGAGTGGTAAGCACTAGGTAGCCTATCCTCCACGGGAAGAGTGAGTTTTTGGCCCAGAAATTGTAGTTTATTTGGCCATTTGGGCAGTTGTCCATCTCTTTCAACTTGCTGGCTTAAAAACCTATGTTTTTACTTGCTCCCCACCTTTCCTATAACTAGTCTAGTCCAGGTACAGATTTGCTGTATCCAGGACTCTTTGTAAGCTTCTGAGCCCCCCAAGCCTTTCTGTGTTGGAGGAAAGCCTTCTAGCTTATCAGTAGGAGTGGTAAGCATTGGATAACCTATCTACTACAAGAGGAGTGGTTCCTGGCCCAGAAATTGTAGCTATTGGCCATTTGGGAAGTTTTTTTCCATCTCTTTCAATGTTCTGTTTAAAAGCCACACTTGCGCTTGTTTCCACCTTTCCTGTTACTAGCCTAGTCCAGATACAGAGTTGCTGTATCCAGGATTGTTGGTAAGTTTCTGAGCCCCGCAAGCCTTTCTGTGTTGGAAGAAAGCCTTCTAGCTTATCAGTGGGAGTGGTAACCACCAGGTAGCCTGTCTACCATGAGAGGAGAGGTTCTTGGCCCAGAAATTGTAGTTTATTGACTATTTGGACAGTTTGTCCATCTCTTTCAACTTTCTGGTTTAAAAGACCACATCTCCGCTTGTTTTCCATCTTTCCTGTAACTAACCTACTGGGTAGCACTAGAAAGCCTTAAACTGATACAAGTCTTCTAGCTTAGAAGAGAGACTTTGGAGTGATTAAGTATTAGTTTTCTGTACTTTCTTGCTGTACTTAACTGTTTTCCGCCTAAACACAAAATTTCCAGCGTTTATTGTGATTTAAAAGCTTGTTTTTTTTTCACATATTGTACTTATTTGACAGCCTGCACTTTTAAAAAGTTGTTTTTTGTTTAAATAATTTGTTTACCTGTTGTGGGCTACACACTAAAGTGCAATAGCCTTTTTTGATTGTTTGTAGTAGTTTAAAGCTGTTTTAAGTGTATTTTTTTTAATGTTTTTGCCTTATCTTTTCAAAAAAAACAAACAAAAAAATGTCCTTGTTTCCCGCCTTTCTAAGCTAGGATAGTCCAGTTTTCAGGCTAGTGCTGAATTCAGGGCTGTGATACTTGTTGTTTCTGAGTTGCCCATACCTTACTTGGATAGAAGGAAGTTTCTCTGTTCACCTGTGAGAGAGGGGAGCTTTGAGCAACCTATCTGTCACTGGAGGAGTGGTTCCAGCCCAGAATTTAGTAGTTTATTGGCCATTTTGGGCTAATTTATATCTCTTTCATTTCCCTACTATAAAAAACGCATTTGCATGGTTTTGCGCACCGGGCAGTGCCGGTTAGCTACGGTTAAATTATTCCCAGCTCCACTAAGTCTCCTCTTCAGTTTTTCCCTTGAAACTAGTCTAACTCTCAACCTAAACACTCAAAAAGCACCTTACAGCCCAGCACTTGCTCAGACCTAGTAGGAAGCACTAATATACCCTGACACTGATTGCCCAGAAGGGCAAGGCTCTTTATTCACCCCTCACCGACCAAGCGACTAAGCAGCTCACCCTACTATTCAGGCATGACCAAAGGGCAACTTCAGGTGCACTCTCCAGTCCAGCTGGTGAATCTGGGTATCCTGAGGCAATGTTACAACTGCCTCATGTACACAGACAACCCTCTCCTCCTATCACAAAACATTAACATATGCGAGAGATGCAATTATACAGCCAAACTGGAAGCTAAGCTGTCTCCACACAAGACTGGAACACACAGTCAAGAGGTGAAGGTTAACACTTGCACCACACCTCCAGCCACACACAGACCTACTAAAACAGCACTGGCAAAAAATACACATAAATACACAAAAATCATACTCTGAGGTTCTAAACAAAAACCTGCAAAAGAAAAGCACCAGAGACCTCCAAAGCAGACACCCAAACAACCTGCACTTCCCGTCACAAACCAGACAACACATAAAACACAAAATCAGTGTGCCATACAATCACAGCCCTTAAGGCGAGATAACATACCTAACACACTTGTAATAGGTGACTCTTTAATCAGGCACACTGACATCCCACTCACTAGGCTGGACAAGCAGAAGGTTACTGTTAGCTGCCTGTCGGGCGCCAGATTCCGCCACATAACACAAGCACTCAGGTCACTCCAGAACAAGTACAAATATGACTCTGTCATTGTTCATGTTGGTGTGAATGACCTGAGATGTACCTCCCTGGACTACATGAAAAGAGACATGGAAGAGCTCTTTGATCATGCAGCCCAGGCTGGTATGACCCTGACCCTGAGTAGCATCCTGCCCTCACCAAGAATGATACCTCAGTATAAAGAAAAAAAATGATCAATTTCAACAATTGGCTAAGCTTCTGGTGTCATTCAAAGGGGATCCAGTGTCTGTCAGCCTGGGACGACATGCTCGACAAGCCAAGTTGCTTCGCAAGAGATGGCTTGCACCTGTCACCCCTAGACTTTCGAATACTGGCCAAGGTTCTTGCTGCCCCCATAGTGCCTTTTTTAGGCAAGGCTCAAAAGCCAAACCCACCTCCGTAGACAGCACAATTAACAAAAAGCTGAGGGTTATGCTACTCAACGCCAGGAGTTTAAATCTCAAAATGCACGTGCTCGAAGCACTCCTCAGTATGGAGAACGTCGAATTCTGTGCAGTAACTGAAACCTAGTTCAAGGCTCCGGAGAACACCCCAGCACTATGGGGCTACAACTCATACCACACGTTTCGGCCACAGAACACGGACCGAAACACAAAAGGAGGGGGTGTATCCATATTCATCAAGGATACATACACCTCCAGGTTAGTGGCGCAGCATGATACTTCTGAGATCATCCATGTGCAACTAACATCGGGCAAATCTGCAATGCAAATTGTGGCCTGCTACAGATCACCCTCCATGATCCAGGACCACCACTCCACCTTTCTGGAGACACTGGAAAACATGAAGGTCCTACCAAACACCCTGATATTGGGCAATTTGAATTACCCTACCATTCACTGGGAAAACTACTCGAGTACAAATTCCCTGGCCCAGCGCTTCCCGGAATTCATCAACTCAAATGCCCTGGATCAGCTGGTAAACTCCCCTACCAGAGGTGAAAACATATTGGACCTGGTCATCACCAACATGGGCGACAGGTGTTCCACACCAGAGGTCAACCCGTCACTGGTAAGATCAGACCATAAACTAATCACTCTGAATGTCCACACCCCACCACCACCCCCAACTAAGGAAACCACAGTAAAAAACTTTTCTAAAGCAAACTTCACCTTACTTAAGACAGAGGTGGTAAGTTTCTCAGCCCCCACGCTAAAGGATAACGCTGCCCAAGATGTAGAAACCTTTACAAATGCACTCTATTAGCACCTACAAGGATGCATGGATTGTGCCATCCCTAGCAAAACCAAGACTCACTCCTCTAAGAGAAGGAAACCAGTTTGGTGGACCCCTGCAATAAACAGGCTATATAATAGAAGGAGGAAACTAGTTCAGAGAAAAAGCAAATCCGAAGAAGGAAAGACATCCCTGATCAGTATCAGTAAGAAACTAAGGTCCCTCATGAAATCATCCAAGGCTAACTTCGGAAGAAAAATAGCCAAGTATTCAAAAGATAACCACAAAGCCTTCTTTAGCTATGTTAAGAATCTAAGTGGCAACTTGCAGATATGCACTGAACTATTGCAAAATAGCACAAAATATACTGAACCTACTGATATTGCCAACATCCTGGCAGATATATTCAGTGCAAACTTCACCCCCCTCTCACCTCCAAAAGGGCCCAACAATAGCGGAAAAGTGTAGTGTCCCAAAAATCACAGACGCACAGGTGAAAATAGCCCTTTCAAAAGCCAAAAACACAGCGTCGATGGGACCAGATGGTGTCCCAGGCTGCGTCTTGCACGAACAACAGAACAAACTAACCTCCCACCTAAACACGCTGTTCAACCTCAGCCTCACCACAGGCTATGTGACCATAGAATGGTGCACAGGAAAGTACAGTTCTGTACACTTACCATAAATGTAGATGTTCAAGTGTCTTCACTGTTGCAGTCATGACTGTAGGGTTCTCCCCTGCTGGCAGGCAGTCCTCGGCCGGCCAGAATCCCAAAGTCTGGGTCCGGCGTCGGCTGTTCAACCATGTTTCTTGACGTCAGAGCACCAGGAGTACAAAGCTGACAGCCGACGCCATGTTCTCCAGTTTTTCTTGCCCCAGATGTCAGGAGTTTCAAAATGAGTAAGGTCCCATAACCTTTGCAAATACACCACAAAAGAATGGAGAGAAAGGAAACCATACAAAGGTAAAAATAAGACGGGACAGGAGGGAGGGACCCCAGACTGCAACAGTGAAGACACTCAAACATCTACATTTATGGTAAGTGTACACAACTGTACTATGTTCATCGTGTTTCACTGTTGCAGTCATGACTGTAGGGTAGAATCCCAAAGCAGAGTGAAAGGGAGGTGGTCATAAAGTAGAAGGGGCGGCTAAAAGGCCCTGCAAGACTGCAGAAGCAAAGCCTGCCCTAGACTTAGAGTAGAGAGGTAGATTGTAGTGCTTTGAAAAAGTATGCACTGAACTCCAAGTTGCAGCTTCCAAAATGTCTTTGGTAGGAACTCCCCTGAGGAAGGCAGCTGAATTGGCAGCAGCTCTGGTGGAATGAGTCCGTATACTCCCTGGGATTTGCTTTCCATGGTGTGAATAACAAAATCTAATACCATGAGCAATCCATTTAGAAATGGTCTGTTTTGAAATGGCTTTACCTTGAGAACTTGAAGCATAAGAAACAAACAATTGCTCTGATTTTCTGATGTCCTTGGTTCTGTCCAGGTAAAAACTTAGTTGTCTGTGTACATCCAAGGAATGTAAGATCCTTTCCCCTTTATTTTGAGGAGTGGGGAAAAAGGTTGGCAAGTGAATAGTTTGATTTAAAGCCACTTTGGAAACCACCTTAGACATGAATGTAGGATTAGTCCTTAAAGAAACCCTGTCTTGATGAAAAATAATATAAGGTTCCACAGCCATAAGAACTTGCAACTCTGAAACTCTCCTGGCAGAGGTCAGAGCTAACAGGATGGCTGTTTTCCAAGATAAAAACTTGATGTCAGAAGAGGCATCAGGCTCAAAAGGAGGTAAGGTGAGTTTTTCCAAAACATAGTTGAGATCCCAAGCAGGAATGGGAGGAGATCTAGGAGGCCTTAAGTTCTTAGCTCCTCTGAGAAACTGTCTCATGAGCTGGTGGGAAAAGATTGGGGGGTCTGTATTATAATGAGCGGAAATAGCAGAGGCATGGTTCTTAATGGAAGAGAAAGAGAGACCCTTATGTAAGAGATCTGTCAGATAAAGCAAAATCAAAGGAATGTTAGGAAGAAGAGGATCAGAATCCTGAGCCTGCATCCAGGAACAACATCTTTTCCATTTTCCTGCATAAGATTTTCTAGTGCTAGGACGTCTGGCTTCTAAAATGACATCCATAACCTGCTTGGGTAGGAGAGAATGAATCAAAGACCCTGGATTAACCAGGCCACCAGGCGGAGAGTTCTGACATGGGAGTGTAGAACCTGACCCTGATGTTGGGACAGAAGGTTCGGAGTCTGTGGTAAAACCCAAGGGGGCTCCCGACATAGGTTTTTCAGAGTTGGGTACCAAAACTGTCGAGGCCAATTTGGGGCCAGCAAGATTATCATCTTGGGCTTGTCCTGTTTTATCTTTAATAATACCCATGGAAGAAGAGGAAGAGGTGGAAAGGCATATCCTGAGAGGTTTCTCCAACTGAATGATAGGGCATCCACTTTCCAAGCTTGTTTGTGGAAAGTCCTGGTGCAACAATTCTGTAGTTGATGATTGAGATGGGATGCAAAGAGGTCTATGTGAGGACATCCCCAGACTGCTGTTATCATCTTGAATATTTCGGTGTCCAGCATCCACTCGTGTGGATCCGAAAGGTTTCTGCTCAGACTGTCTGCCAGGAAGTTTTGCTTTCCTGGTAGAAACTGAGCTTGAAGGTCCAGATTGCAAGCTAGAGCTGTGTCCCATAGATTCATGGCTAGTCTGTAAAGGGGGTAGGAATGAGATCCCCCTTGCTTGTTTATGTACCACATAACTGTGGTGTTATCTGTTCGTATCAGTAGTTGTCCTGGTTGTAGAAGATTCCTGAAGGCCCACAGAGCTTTCTGAATGGCTAACATTT
Organism: Protopterus annectens; assembly: GCF_019279795.1. Classification (NCBI taxonomy): domain Eukaryota; kingdom Metazoa; phylum Chordata; order Ceratodontiformes; family Protopteridae; genus Protopterus; species Protopterus annectens. Next base: position 349,780,287 of record NC_056735.1, on the reverse strand, counting down.
CCTTTAAATTGATATGTAGGTGCTCCTGATCCTTTGTCCAAAGGCCCTGCATACAGTTGCCCTGAAAATGGGCTCCCCATGCATAATCTGAGGTGTCCGTGGTTAGTATCTGAGTGGCAGGAGGCAGACAGAAAGGTTTTCCTTTGTTTAGAGTACATGCCTTGGACCACCAAAGGAATTCCTTTTGAAGACAAGGCAGGACGGAGATCAATATGTCTAAACTGTGGCAATGCTGAGACCATACACTTTTTAGGTACCACTGTATTTTCCTCATATGTAGTCTTGCATATGGTACGAGAAGGATGCAGGAGGCCATGTAACCCAAAGCCTGCAGGAATTTCCTTGCAGATAGCTGAGTTAAAATTGCCAAGGTTTTGAAAGTTGAAGCCAGCTGTAATTGTTTTTTGTATGTCAGAAATGCCATCTGGGTTGTTGTGTTTAGAAGAGCACCCAGAAAAGTTATCTGTTGCGAGTGTGTCAAATTTGACTTTTTTATGTTGACAGTGAATCCCAGGAACTTGAGAAGTTACTGAACAAATTCTAGATGCTTGAGCAAGACATCCTTGCTGTCTGCCTGAATAAGACAATTGTCCAGATAAGGGTAAATTTGAATTCCCTTGAGTCTGCAATAAGTACTACTGGAGCCAGGCACTTGGTGAAGACCCTGGGCGCAGTAGACTATCCAAAGGGCAGCGCAGAGAATTGATAATGCCTCGATCCAGCCTTGAACCTGAGGTATTTTCTGCACTCCTGCCTGATGGGAATGTGTAAATATGCTTCTTTTAAATCCAGTCACCATCCATGCATTTTTGGTTAGCATTGGAAGTAGTTGCTGTAGAGTAAGCATCTTGAATTTTGGTATTTCTAGAAAGGTGTTCAAGACTGACAGATCCAGAATGGGTCTCCATGAATTTTGCTTCCTGGGGACTAGAAAGAGCCTTGAGTAAAAACCTTGTCCCATCTCTGAAAGCGGAACTAGTTCTATGGCTTTCATAGCCAAAAGAGCTTGCACCTGGTTTAAGGCCTCTGTCCATTGATGTTTTGGAAGATCTGGCCATCCGCTTGGCCTTGGTAGGGTATGAAAATGGAATTTGTAACCTCTTAAAACCACATCCAGAACCCACTTGTCTTGGGTTATATAAGTCCAATTTTGGTGAAAAAGTGAAAGTTTCCCTCCGAGACGGGCTTCCAGGCAAGAAGTTCCTGCAGCCCAACAGAGGGAGTCATTGAGTCTGTTTCCTATGGTTTTGTGACCTGTCCCCTCCCCCTTTAGGGGTGGAAGCAGTCCACTGTCTTGGTCTATAAGAGGCTTGTGTTTGAGGCCTTCCTCAGGAGCGTCTGTATCTACCCCTCTGAGGCCTGTCTGTATTGGGAAAGGACCAATTTTTAGTAGGCCAATTCCTGCTAAATCTGGGTGGCTGTACTTGTAAGAAATCTTTAACAGTTTGCATGGATTTCGCCTTGTCCTCCATCTTTTTAATCACCTCTTCAGCTTTAGATCCAAACAAAACATTATGCTGAACAGGAGCATCCAATAATTTAGCTTTTACTTGATCTGGCAAATTTTGTTCCTTTAACCATGCATGCCTTCTAATGACTGTGCCAGAGGCAGCAGCCCTACAAGAAGCCTCCAAGGCATCAAATCTACAGTATAAACCATGTTTCCCAACTTGTTCACTGGCATGCAATAAGTCATGTAATTCCTTATCATCTGCACAGGCGGAAATGGAAGTTAGCTTTTGCTTTAAAACAGACAGGAGAAATTGCTGGTATTTCAGCATATGAAACTGACAGTTTAAAGCCCTAATAGATAAAGTAGCAGAAGAGTACACCTTTTTGCCCCACCTTTCTAAAGATCTGGAATCCTTTTCAGTGGGAATGGGGTTTTTAGCAGAAGCGGCCTTAACGCCCTTAGGGCCCTGAGAAATGGTTTCAGGGTCAGCAGAAGGGTTCTTGTATAAAAACTGGTGGGAATCAGGAACCCTGTAATATCTGTCAGGCTTAACAGGAGCAGGAGGGAAAGAGTCAGGGGTTAAGTTAGCCACCGAAAAAGCATCATCCGCAATATCCAAAATAGGAGGAATAGCCAGGGGTCTATGTTGGGGAAGAAGAAGAAAATCCCTTAGTCTTTTCTTAGATTCCGAATACTCCTGTCCTTCCCAGTGGAAATGTTCCCTCATTTCATGCAAAGTTTCTCCAAAAGAGAAATCCTCAGGGGGAGAAGCTGAAGGAATGGACTCCTCAGCATCAGAATCCTCATAAGGAGGGAAAGAATATTCCCGGTCAGAAGACAAAACTGAAGAAACAGAAGCCTGATCAGAGGAGTCATAATAAACTTCCTGCCTTGGCCTTTTATCTGGAGGGGGATGAGAACCCCTAATCATAGTAAGTAAATCCTCCACCATCTTAAGTAACTGTTTCTGTGACTTGGGAGCCAGATCAGAAGAGGCCTGTGCTGCAGTCTTTGATTTGGAAGGAGTCTTTGCCTTTGTCTTTGGCTTTGCCTTTACCAGAAGCTGAGTAGGCCTGAAAACCCCTTCGGAAGCCGGTACCTGCACAGCGGCTCCGGACCCATCCGAAGGAGCATTGTCCAAAGGTCCTGCAATTGAAATATTCAAAGGCCTAGATGGCTCCTCATGGGAGTCCATTTCAGCCATCGGTTCCGAAATGGCAGACGACAGGGGCTGCAAAAGCACCTCACTGACGACGGCCGAACCTGAAGCTGGCTCTGCTTGTGCGATATCGTCAGATTTGGACCTCGGAGGCCTGTCTTTGTCCTTGCTTCGTTTGTGAACTCCATTAGCTGGAACCATATCCGACGACATTTTGTAATTAAAACGCCTACCGAAGTAATGAAATGCAAAGTCGTACCTTCGTTTAATTGTACGTTGATTGAATCTAGCACAAAACCGACAACTAGCTACGTCGTGGTCAGGGCCTAGGCAAGGAATACAGTAAGAATGAAAATCCTTATGAGGTATTTGCTTCCCACATGAAATACAATTATTAACTTTTTCTGACATCAGACTAGAGCAAGAAAAAAGTTTCCCCAACGGGGTACTTAGCTTTGAGTAGGAGAATAAAATCTTCGGACTGAAGTTTTGTTCAAAAAAGATTGTCAGGAGTCAGCCGACCGGCACTTGTGAACTGCTATCACCACACGGCAAGAAAGACTGGAGAACATGGCGTCGGCTGTCAGCTTTGTACTCCTGGTGCTCTGACGTCAGGGAGCATGGTTGAACAGTCGACGCCGGACCCAGACTTTGGGATTCTGGCCGACCGAGGACTGCCTGCCAGCAGGGGAGAACCCTACAGTCATGACTGCAACAGTGAAACACGATGAACATCAGTTATTCCTCTCCACAAAGGAGGGGCCACAACTGACCCTGGTAACTATTGCCCCATAAGCTTAACTAGCTTGGTCTGCAAGGCTATGGAGCGCATCATCATGGAACTCTTTAACAAAGACATTGGGAACCTCCAAACACTTGACCCAACCCAGTTCAGCTTTGTTAAGGGCAGATCATGCCTACTAAACCTGGTTGGCTTCTTCGAGACAGTCACCAAGACCATAGATGAAGGAAAGGTGGTTCACACAGCCTACCTTGACTTCGCCAAGGCTTTCGCACCATTCCCCACTCGGGTATCATGGAAAAACTCACCAGCCTGAACATAAACCCCTACGTCATGAGATGGGTTGCCAACTGGCTTACAGACAGAACTCACACGGTAAGAATAATGGGCTCCAGGACCAACTCTAAACCAGTCACAAGTGGTGTCCCACAAGGCTCGGTCCTGGGACCCCTACTGTTCAGTATATACTTCTCAGAAGTACAGGTAAACACAGGAGGACTGGCTAACCAAGTTCGCCGATGACTGTAAACTGGGAGCCATAATTGACTCTCCAGCTGACACGGACATCCTCCAAAAGGGCCTTACTAAGACAGACACCTGGTGTCAAAGTCATGGCCTCAAGCTAAATGCCAAAAAATGCATAGTTATCCCATTTGGGAAAAACAAAACACCCACGAATCACCACAGAGGTGGCAGCCCCCTTAATACAGAAGAGGTAATAAGAGATCTGGGGATCCAGGTAGATAGTAATCTCTCCTTTGACAATCATATTGCCAAAGTATTTAGGAAATCCTTCTATGTGGCCCATCTAATTACTAAAGGGTTATCATCTAGAAATGAAGAGGTTATAGTGCTCCTCTACTCGTCACTCATTAGACCCATCATAGAGTACAATGCCCATTTGAGATGTACCTCACAAGACACTTCCAACAGCTGGAAAGACCACAAAAGTACCTCACCAAGAGGATTACTGGCTTCAAACATATGTCCTATGCAGCCCAACTGAAAAAACTCTGGCTGTACTCAGTGGCATATTGCTTACTCAGAGGTGATCTCTGCCTGACTTACAAAGCCATGTCCAACTCAGAATTGATGGACATGCTCCACCTAAAGAAATCCAAGTCACTGTGAGCCACCCGCTCTAGTGAGCCAAACCTCGCCACAACAATAAATAGAACATGCTGGAGGAATAGATTCCTGTCACAGAGACTCCCCATGCTTTGGAACAAAATTCCAAATTACATCAGGCTCACTAACACTTTACATCATACCTCACTAACACTCTTCAAGAGAAACCTTGACGAGTGGATGGGTAACAGAAAATACACCCCTAGAATCACTTCATTGGCTCTGCTTGACAGAGGATCAGTTAATTAATCAATGGGGCAGTGAAAGCCGACACACTCTGGCTAGGCTTATAAATGACCTCAGGCAGATAGCCTAGTACCTACCTATGAACATGTTTAAAATAAATGAGACAGTGGAGAAATACATACAGTCAAATGACAAATGGCTGAAAGGAATAGAAGCTTTAAGCAGCTATTCAGATGAGCTGATAAAAAACTACAAAAATCAGGTGTGAAATGAAGGAAAGCCTAACTGAATATGAGGCTTCTCAAGAGGAACTGTTTCAAAAAATAGAGATAAAAGACAGACCATGCGGGGAAAACTTGAGATTTCCTGTTGCACCAGAGAAACTATAAGTTTCTAATGTTTGCAATCAGTGTTGAATTATATTAAGAAGTATGGGGCCCAAATAGCAGTGTTACAGGTGAAACACATAAATATGCATGTGATTTTGGTTATTCAACAGAGAATAAAAGACATAGGAAAAGGGGATAAGTAATAATACTGATTAAGAGAGGGGTTCCAATAATGATAGAGGAGGAGAAGAAGAAAGACAACAATGGTAGATTTATGGAAATAAGGGGTTATTGGCAGGGAAAGAGAATGACATTAACAGGTATTTATACTCACAAACCAAAATGAAGACAAATCAACAGTAACATGTCAAACCACAATAACTAAAATAAAAGCACATTGTAAAACCACTGGAAAGAATTTACTGGTATTAAGTTTACTCATCCAGTAATACTAACAAACTTTAACAGAACTAAAACACATGACATCACTTCTTTTTATACCTCATCAGTTATGTGACTCAGTTTGCAAAATGTAAATAGATACTTAGAAAACCACATTACCTAAAACTTTTGAATCTTATACATAAATGCAATCTAAAAACATAATTACAGCAAAATACATATAGCATCACCTCCTTTTATACCTTATCAATCACGTGGCTTAGTTTGCAAAATTTAAGTAAACACTTATAAAATAGCTGTAGGATCTTTTGTTGCCTAAACCTTAAGAAAGTTATACATAAATACAATATAAAAGCACATTTACAGCATGCATTTAATATTAATATGTTCATCAAGTCCTGGCTCACTGTCTGCATTAAAACACAATTACCACTGCAGTTTTTTTTTCTAATTTCTTACTGAAGCTGCCACCCCTAATGTCCAGTGATTGGATGGGTAACTGTAAATTCTTCCTGGGGGTTCCACCTTTGTCCCTCTTGGACAGAGGCAATAGGTGCTGATCATGGAAATAAGGGTAGAACTTGGGTAGGCTTGTAAGGGCTCTAAGGCCATTAGCCTAGTAACTTCCTATGATCCTATGATCCTACATAGTCAATAACAACAAATAAAAAATTCACATTTTTTTTGTGTACAGTGGCATGTCTAAATAAGGCAGCATTTACATCCTCATTTTTAAATGCATGAATGTGCTCATGCATATGCTGTTCCAGTATTCTTTTTTGTCTTCCCTAAATAAAAAGCATTGCATATAAAGCAATTAGGTAGATAAACCAGTCTCACTGAGTTACAATTACACCTTTGGAAAACCCCAAATGTTTTGCCCATATAAGCTAAATTTAGATATGGAGTTTCATTGATGTAACAGTAAATTCTACAAATTCCCAAATGAAAAGTTCATTTAACTCTGTTAGTGCTGTCATTCTCATTTTTGCCATAAATTTCTAACTTGGATTTCAGATTAAAACCTTTTTTAAACAAACTTTGTGTCTTGGCTGACAGTTTTAGCACTGCCTCATTACCTAAAATAACTTTCCAATCTTGTTTAAACACTTCTCTAATGAAAGTGCTATCCACAGTCATTTGTAATCTAAGAATCCTAGAACATTTTTACCTGTAACCTTAGTCATCTGCCCTCTAGTTACAACGTTTATGTTAAAAAAAAAGGTTTTAACCTGAAATTTTTATCAACTAGAGGAGAAACTGTGGACTATAATTAACAAAGGACTGAAGGAATTTATTTGGGATAAAAAGAGGGCAAGAGTTAAGTAAGACAAGCTGTTTCTCCACACAGAATAAAGTAGTTTAGGATTAGCAGATTTGAGGGAGATACTCTACAGCTAGACAATTAAGGCTCATGTACTTAAAGCAAGCAGAAGAATACAGATCAAAATGGAAAGAAATCATGTAACTAGTCTAGTTCAAATACAGATTTGCTGTATCCAGGAGTATATGTAAGCTTCTGAGCCCCCAAGCCTCTCTGTGTTGAGGGAAGCCTTCCAGCTTATCAGTGGGAGTGGTAAGCACTAGGTAGTCTATCTACCACAAGAGGAGTGGTTTCTGGCCCAGAAATTGTAATTTATTGGCCGTTTGGGCAGTTTTTCCATCTTCTTCAACATTCTGGTCTAAAAGCCCGCAGTTGCGCTTTTCCCGCCTTTCCTGTAACTAGTCTAGTCCGGATACAGATTTGCTGTATCCAGGACTGTATGTAAGCTTCTGCACCCCCAAGCCTTTCTGTCTTGGAGGAAAGCCTTCTAGCTTATCAGTGGGAGTGGTAAGCACTAGGTAGCCTATCTACCACAAGAGGAGTGGTTTCTGGCACAGAATTTGTAGTTTATTGGCCGTTTGGGCAGTTTTTACATCTCTTTCAACTTTCTGGTTTAAAAGCCTGTGTTGCACTTGTTTCTCACCTTTCCTGTAACTAGTCTAGTCCAGATACAGATTTGCTGTATCCAGGACTGTTTGTAAGTTTCTGAGCGGTGCCAAAGTCTGCTCTTCAATTTTTCCCTTAAATCTGCTAGCTTTTCCTCTCCTGCGCTTTTACTAGCTTATTAGTCTAGCACTTTACCACACCTGACTTTTTGTAGCAATTATTGTAGCACACAAAAGTGCTACCAGCACTAAACTTTCTACAAGGAAATAGCTCCAGTACTTATTATTAATGCCCACCCCTCCAGGCATGTCTAATGGTCAGTTCCCTGTGTTTTCACCTGTTAACTTGGTGAACGTGGGCATCCTGAGGCAATGTAGCAACTGCCTCATGTACACCAACTACCCACTCCTCTTACCTCCCAATACTCAGACTTGTGAAAGATGCACTTATATATCCAAATTGGAAGCCACACACTCTCCAGCCAAGACCGGAATAGCTGGTCAAGAGGCGAAGGGCAACACTTGCACCACTCCACATGGAACACATAGCCCTCCAGAACATGCACCAGCACTGCCTTCACAGAAAAACACAAACCACACACACACCTTTGCAGAGGCTCTCAATAAAAATCTATAAAAACAGCAGTGACCTCCAAGGCAGAAACGCACTTGACCACCACAACACAACACTAATGACGAGACATATAACTCTCCTAAATAGTGTGCCACTCAACCAAAGCCCCTAAGGCAAAACAGCATGCCCAGCACACTAGTCATATGTGACTTGATAGTGAGGCACACTGAAGTCCCACTCACTAGGCTGAATAAGGAGAAAGTAACAGTCAGCTGCCTGTCAGGTACCAGGATCCACTATATAACGCACGTACTCCGGTCCCTCAACAACAGGTACAAATATGACTCTGTCATTGTACATGTGGGTGTGAATGACCTGAGACATACCTCCCTGGACTACATGAACAGAGACATGGAGGGGCTCTCATATTATGTAGCCTGCGGGTACGACCCTAGCCCTGAGCAGCATCCTACATTCACCCAGAATGATACCACATTACAAGCAGAAAATGACTGATTTCAACAATTGGTAAGTTTCTGGTGTTATTCTAAGGGGATCCAGTATCTGTCTGCCTGGGATGACATGATTGACAGACCACTATACTTTGGCAGAGATGGCCTGCATCTGTCACTCCTGAGTCTCCGGATACCGGCCAAGGCTCTTGCGACCCCTACAGACCCTTTTTTAGGCAGCGATCCAAAGACCAAATTACCACCATAATAGCTACAAACAAATACAGTCTGAGGGTCATGCTGCTCAATGCTAGAAGTCTAAATCTCAAAATGCACTCGCTCAAAGCACTCCTTAAATTGGAGAACATTGACATTTGTGGTGTAACAGAGATCTGGTTCAAGGCAGCAGAAAGCACCCCTGCACTACCAGGTATAACTCATTCCACACCTTTCGGCCCCAGAGCTTGGACCAAAGCTCTAAAGGTGGTAGTGCTTCCATATTCATAAAGGATGCGCACACCTCCAGACTGGTAGCCCAACATAATGCATCAGAGATACTTCAAGTGCAGCTAACATTTGTTAAGACAGCAATTCAGGTTGTAGCCTGTTATAGGTCCCCAACCATGTCCCAAGAATCTCACTCCATGTTCCTAAGCACCCTGGAGAATATTAGGGTCCAACCTAACACACTCATACTGGGCAACTTCAACTACCCCTCCATTAACTGGGAAAACTACTCATGTACCAATACACTTGGCCAACGTTTCCTGGAATTCATTAATTCCAGTGCCCTGGACCAGCTCATTCTTATCTCCACTAAAGGTAGCAACCTCCTTGACCTGGTCATTACTAACATGGGCAATCGTTGCTCTGCACCAATAGTCAACTCCTTCCTGGTTAGATCCGACCACAAACTAATCACCATGGAAATACTTAATTCCATCATTCAACTTTACATTGCTAAGAGACCTCTACACTCCACTGACAAATCATTATTCTCCATAACTAAACCTACCAACAATGCAGGATACCCCCTGCATTCATACTGCATTGGTAATAACTGGAATACCACCCCACTCCACTTAAGAACAGTCTGCAACCTGAAAGACTTGAAATGGCAATTGAAGCAACACCTAATAGATAAATGACTTTGCACCTGCACTACCCCTGGTTAAACTGATATATGAATCTGTGCCATAACTCTCTAGTGCACAAAACTTAATGTACTATTATCACAACTCTACCCTCCTCTCTCACCTCATTTCCTTTATCTTCCTTGTGCCTCTCCCCCTCCTTCCTTTCTTGGGCCTGCTCTAACTCTTTATCTTATCTTCCAGTCTCCCAGATTTTGAATATACCTTTATAGTAACAAATACTGTTACGTAAAATCTGACAATCTACGTATACTGATGATACTGCACTGCATAAACCTTCCTGGATTAAAAAAAAAACAGTTTATTCATATACAACCCATGTAACATATATTTGTAATTGAAATTGTTTGTAAATTATGTAACTGATGTCAAAGATGTCTGATTAATGAAACTGACTGTAAATAATGAAACAGTGCAAATGATGTCTATATCTGTATAATGGAACATTTCTTCCCAGGCCTATGCTGAAAATGGCACTTTTCAGTCAGACTTTCATGGTAAACAAATGCCAAATAAACAAGTAAATAATGTCTTTTGAAGGATTTGAAGTAACATCACCTCTACTGAGACAGATGTATGTTCATCTCCTAATTCTTTAGCAGAAGTGCCCATAGGTAACTGCACTTTGCCACCACGGGGTATCCTGTCTGGCGAAAAAGATTATAACAAAAAGGCAATAAATGGGTTTCTTTCACCAGTCCAGGGCTTAACAGTCTATAAATAGTCCAGTTACTGATACATATTAAGCTGGCTATATATTTTGGTGATTTACAGAAGAACTTAAAAAAGGCTACAGGATTCCAGAGCTCGCCAGCACACCGTGCTGCCATCATGCATTCTTAAGCACATTTACCCTCTTCTATAAGTACTGACATCTTCGATGTTTTGCAGTTACAGGGGATTTTATCCCCTGAACATTAACTTAAAAACAAATAATCATTAACTATAAAGTATTGAATATCAAATAGCAATAACAATTATTCATTTAAATTCAATAGAATTAAACTATGTTACAACAAACCAGGCAAAGTTTTACAGTGCTATGATCAATAACTGGAGTCTATGTCAACCCACACACACTAGCCTCAAAACAGTACATAGTATGCTGATGTTCAGGGAGCTAAAACATCAAGCATATAATAGATATGTAGGCCAGTGCCCAAGGAATACTATTAATTCTTCCCCACAACCACCTGATTCTGCTTTCCATTGTAGTTCATGTTGGCTACAAGTGTTTCTATCGCCTTAGCTAGAAAAAGTGTAAAATTCGGATCACTCTTGATTGCTCATAGCCTTCTTCTTTCCTGAGATCTAAATTGTCCATCCATGTACTTCTTGCTGGCATCTTTCTGTGTTTATAGTGCAAAGCAATTCTTAAACAGGACTACTGAGGTGAACAGATGTCTCACTAATGACATTCTCGTGTGATACCCTGTTCAGTTGGATTCTTTTCGAAACTGTCCACCATGGTAAAACTGAGCAAATGAGGGTCAAAATATAAATATGGTACTGCAGTATGCCTCCCTGGTACCACTATTTTCTTGGATCTCTTCATGGCAAGCATCATTTTCTTTTGAACAGAGACGCATCTCTGAGGCAGAGATTGATTCATTTAAAACTTCCTCAATATTAAGATGGACATGTAGAACCTATAATGTCACTTCAGGCATTGAAAAAGACATGGCTCTTTCCCTTCCAATTTATTTACAAGTCAAGGGGGTTATTTGAACATTGTGCAAATGCTATACTTATAGCATAGGGGCTAAACTGTGAAAAAAGTATTTCATCTTTTATGTCTTCCTAGGGAGAAGTCTTGAAACAATCTTACATGGATGCCACAGAATTAGAACAACGTTCTTCCTTTTGAGGTTGAAGAAATATCTCTTTGTCGAACAGCAGCTGGAAAATTGTTTGCTTTTAGAGGGCCACTCTCAGAGTTCAGTGGATTTGGAGGTATATGAGCCTGTTAATTAGCAACTGGCTGGTACAAGCTAATATTTAATGTTGCCATCAATTGACCCTCAAAAGACTCACCATTTCTCACATTCAGACCCTTCTTTTGGTCCCACTAGCCTCAGGTTGCTTCTTTGCTGCCTGTTTTCCACATCTTTGAACATTTACTAGTTTGCCATTAATTCACTTTTGCAAACTGCATACATGGGCTGAGGCTTTTTGAATTTGAGCCCCTGAAGGTTTAATGCTTCAGAAAGGTGATTTTAGCAGTACACAATCCAATGACTTGTTTATGCAAGGCATTTTCTTGCTTGACTGCCACTGTACGTTTGAATACTTTTGCCACCAGAACTGATAAGTTGTCTAATTTACTGTCTATATTTTGTGCTGATGGGAGGTGTGGCAGCCTAGCCATGCTGAGGTTTTAAGCCATTGGAGAGCTTTGTAGACAGTGGCCTTACAATAAAATATTTGGAGAAGGTCAGTCCCTGGCACAGAATATTTTAGAAATATGGTATTCACCTTTTTAATGGAAAATTCCAGGAGATTCCTATAATTTAAACGAGGTATATGTCATAGCTTAGCAAAATAACTGCTCACCTCATACCTGTTATCTTTGTCCCTCAACAGCATATAACTAACTGCAAAATGGTACTCTTGTCTTCCACACAACTACATTAAGATGCCTGCCCTCATTCCTTCATTTTTCTGGAGTGTACAGTTGATAATAATAGATGTAGAAATGGGTGCGGCATGTATTAAGGACTGGAGCCAAGAGAAAAAGCTACATATTTTGGGGTGTGGCTTTTATGTCATGGTTTTGGTTTAATTCAAATGCATAAATCATGATTCTCAATGGAGCTGCTTCTTCACGGCAGGATTTAAGAAAACAAACTGCATACCACTCTGTTTAACAAAGGGGCAAAACTCGAGTTCTTTGTTTCCCTGTGGATTACGGATCCTGATGTACACTGGCATAGCAGTCTAAGCCTGTCTAAGAGGGGAACTAAGATTTTAGATAACTAGATTACTTATTTATTTTATTTACATTATTTGCTTTATTAAAAAGGATTTAAGAAGGGGGAGCAAAAAATTCATTAGAACACTTGCTGGCTTATACCAGCTATCAAAAACAAGATGAGGAGATCAATAATAAATTAATGAAAAGACAAAGTTGTTGTAACATTTTTGGATAAAGTAAACAAGGGCAAATGAAGGAAACTGGAAGGAATTGCGTAGTCCTCACTAACCAGAAAGCTTATGTGCATTATTGGTACATATGGGAAAATAACATTCTAATATTATGGCAAGGAAATAAACAAGACACATGGAGTTAACATGAATGTGAAGTTAAAATATCAGGATATGAGGTTCATAGAGAAAGACAACATAAGGTAGGACATGCTGCTGAGATAAACAGACAGAATCAAAGTAAGAGAACATGCAATTAAAAAAATTAAAGAGGTATGCACTGTATATGAGTCATTCTGAAGTCTGGAAATGGCAGTGCACTGTACACAGCCAACATTTCTTCTTCATGAGGAAAGAAGATAACAAATTACATAGGCCATCCATCACAGGCATGACAGAGAAGGGCTGATACTGTTACTGAGGGTCTGATAGCTAGAATATCTTTACTATACTCATACAAAGTTTCAGAATTATTCCTGATGCCCTACAAAGACAGGTCTCAGACACTTATATAAGAACCTGCTCATAACCGAGCATTCTTGGATACAGTATTTTCAAACAGGGAGTTACACACTTTGAAGAAATTTATATGGATACCAACAGCACATCTTGAAGCTACTTTACTACCAAGCACTGAATGAATATTAACTGTTATGCACACAATCACCTTATATATGAGGTGTCTAGGCCTGCTTTTACAGAGCTCTGTCTGTGCTTTGCTCAGCACACAGATTATACCACCCATTGTAGCTTAGTCACATAATAATTTACTGCAATAAGATGGCACTTTGGTGTCCATACTTAGTCCACTGATAAAGCAACTTATCTGGTAATGGTACATAGCCAGTCTCATTCAGACAGATTGGGTCTACTGCAACCTATTGAAATATGACTACCCAACAGCAAATTGGGTTAGTCAAACTTGTCAAAACATGCATCTACTGAAACTGTGGTCAGCAAGTCAAATAAAGCATTTTACATGGGTGGGGGAGGGCAAATTCCCTGCAACCCTCCCCTCCCCATGTACAGGCTTTTCCCCCACATTACCATACTTACATACACTAACTCAATGGCTGGATAACCTCAGGGAAATTAGAAATACCCTTTAAGGGCTAAAGAAAATTTCTTGCATAACCAAAGTCAAAGTCAAATAAACATTATTGTCATTCAGAAATCACACAACTGACAAAAATGAACGAAATTCCATGTCTCTGGACTTAATGTACAGGCAACATATACACTATTTTCACAGCCATTTACACATATAATACCTAGCTATTACATCAGAGACATGCAGGTAGACAGACTAAAACTGCATGTAATTAGAAACACATTTTAACACTTTTCACAGTGAACACTTACTTGCATGAGGGTTAGTATTGCACAGGTACTTGGTTGAGACATTGCATTGATCCCTGCATAGAAACAAACATTTGAGTATTGCACTGTGAATATTAGAGTATTGCATTATGGACCTAAGAGTATTGCACTATGGTTAATTTATGAATTCGCAACATGCATTGCACTGAAAGAGGAGATATTTTACTGCATTTTTACTGCCCTAGATGACATATAAGTTACAGTCATGGTGAATATTGCACTAAGTATTGGATGAGACACAATCTCACATTAAATTTAATGCATGCAAAAATATTCCAAGATTACATTTTTGACAAGTGGGTATCAACCAGATAATGGTCCTGGGCTTATTATGTATCAAACAGTAGATCTCCCATCAGACGCCATGGTAGATCTGCACTGCTTTTGGCTTTTTAAGTTCTTGCACTGCTTCTTGGTTCACTGTCAAAGCAGACTCACTAGTTTGCACACTGAGGGAAAGAGTGAGGCTAGAAATGGACTCATTCTCTGTGTTACTGTTAGTATATCAACATGGTCACTGCCCTAAATTCTGTTATCGATTCACTTCTTCATGAATCTCAGTCTTCTAAGTCATCACAGACCAAGGTCTCAATATATCAAGCTGTCTCCTGTAAGAGATCTCTGAATTAGCTCCTTCATTCACACAGGCTTGGTTTCACCAAGTCCAGTCTGGTTCTGATATGCCTGTTTGAGAATAGTTTAGCAGGTGTCTGTCCTGTAGTACAGTTCAAAGACCTTCTTTAGGGAGAATCACAACAGCAGCAAATCATAGCATTTGGGTTTATCGATCATCTGATGCCCATTTTCCCAACAAGAATTTCCTGTGTTGTAGCATCTTCCCTATCAGAACTCAAAGCAGGTCCTGCTCCTAGATGGGTACCAACATAGATGGTAGAAACCTCCCTTATATATATTGCTTTGTTCTATATTTTCTTCAGTTTTTCTCACGATTTTTGATCAGCACTGGCTCCTAGTAATGTCAAAAGAAATTCTAGTGCGTAGAGGCTCACAAATTAGTAATTTTTCTCCTCTGAGCATTTTTTAGGAAATTTGAAAGAAAAATTGTGACTACATAGTTAGTAAGTAGTCTTATGGAAGGCAAATATATTCCCTAAAGACTTCCATAGCCAGTGCTTGTTTAGTTTTAGGCTTTGACAATAAAGCTGGATAATGTGAATTTGTGCCAGCTCTTAAATATGCCACAAAACTTATACATTCTAAGGTTATCAATTACCATCAAAATGAGGAGTGTTTAAAGCTGCTTGAGGAAAATAAATAAATAAAAAGAAATACTCTTCTAAACTGGAGCATCAGTACAATAGAGAATCTTAATATAATTATTCATAAAGGGTTTGCATATGTACACAAGGGGAAAAAACCTGACCCTTGGATTCTAATAGCAATAAACAGCTCCTTCAAAAACAGGTACATCTTCAAAAGCACCTCCTAAACACAGATATGAAGCCAGACAAACAAGTACATAGGCAGCCCTTATATAATATCAAAACTTCTAAACAGCATTACAAAAGCTTCACCTTTATTGGTTTCTTCCCCAGTACCTCCCTCTTGCATAATACTGCAAGGTTAAGGATTTTTAATGGTTCATAGCGGAGGGGGCAACTATTATAGTAATGAAATAGGCTTTGCTACGGTTTAGCCAATGACCAGCTTACCTTTATTTTATTTACCCATTTTCAATGACACATCTGGCTAAACATTTCTTTTCTGGAGTAGCTGATCAATGAGTGCCATCAGTCAACAACAACATTTTATGAACAAACAGTTTTAGGGTTGCTGAATGCGACCATTCATCAGTACCAGCAAAGGCCCACACATTAAAGAAAAAAATGAAAGAAGTGGCCATCTCTTCTTCCCTCTGAAGGGGAAGAATATTGTCATCCATCCCAGTCTCTCTTATTTCACTTTATTCTGTCAAATCATGAGGATACTTTGACTGAGTCATTAGGATCTGCATCCACACCAAGCCATTACTTTTTATGAATTTGTTAATAAAGAAGGCGAGGTTTAAAACAGCCTTCAACAGACATGTGCACCCAAATAGACATTACATTCAATTATCAAGGCCACGAGAGAGATCTATATGGTCAATGGAGGATGACCAGATTAAAAGTAGAACAAAAAGCAATTCTAAAGACTACCAGAGCAAATATCAACATTCTACTTATGTTTAAATCTGCTCAGAGTATTACCAAACGCAGCACCATATACCCGGTTACCCAGGTACCAACACTCAGGGTCACAGATTTAACGAGCACCTGTAGAAATTATGAGGAAATTAACTGTGATTCCCCAGAATTACAGAGCTTCTAAAATCTCAGATGGTTCCCCCTACTTTAAGGTACAGTAATCTCAGAATTAGACTATGTAAGAAGGGATGCAGGTGTGCAGTCCTCTATGTGAGGGTACAAGGGAGGTTTAAGTCACCTAGAAAAATGTTTTAAGCCTTTAATTTTCTATGGCACCTAGTCATATAGTGACAATCTATCTGGTCTCTTTTCTTCTCTTTTTTGCATGTAGTTCAAAACTGGAATATCCCCATCCTTTGTAATCTAAGGTGTTTGTTCAGATGTAAAGCACTCTGTACCCTGTTGTTTGCAGCAGTCCAGGCTACACCAACCTAATTTAGTGTATCACTTCATTCATAAAGCAAACAAATCTTGTTGCCATAAGGTTCATACAAATAAACTTTGCTATAACATGGTTGCTATAGCAAGGTTCAACTGTCACTGTCTTGTTATACCAACGTTATTGATTACTAATGTTGGAGCCTAATAAGGGTACTCCAGGTACTAAAAAGAAATGAAATGCATTACAAGCCTAGATATAGACCATAGGTAGTCCTTGGCCTATTTGTCTTAGAATGCCAGTTCTTTATTGAATGCAGAAGTTAAGATTCATCTACCCACTCCCCGATGTGAAGACCTTTTGCGTTTCCTTGCCTTCCAGAATACCATTACTTTTCAAGTGACTTAAAAAGAGTGGAGACAGTTTACAGGCAACCTGTCTTGACTAAAGAGCAGATTTTTCAGAATATTCAAGCAAAAGAAATGTTTATTTTAACAAATGGAAAATCCTCTATCCGCAGATCTCAGTAGCCAGATGATGTTTTGGCCCTGAAAACTGCTGATGTTTCCCTCATTCACTCTGAGATTGTAATTCACTCACTTTTGGTGCAGATTTCTGGGGCTAGACATCGGTTGTTCAGATGCCCAAACAAGAACATTACTGTATGTGAGTGGGATGTCAATGGTGCAGCTATTCAGGACTCAGGTGCTAGTCCCTTGAAAATTAGAGGTTCTTATGGTTTTAGATTACAGAAAGTACAGGAATCTTTTGACTTTAAGCAAAAGGCCCATCCAGTTTCAGAAACCAAATGCAAACCATGTACCTCAGAGAAGCTTTCTGAGAAAAAGAATGGGAGGGAAACCACCACTCCATTACTGCATTCCGAAACTGAAGAGGAGGGGGTCATTGGTTTACTCATCTCAGAGGTTTTCTCCTGTGGGCTATGGTACCAGTGATGATGAGGATACTGTATCTTTTGGGGTCCCTCCAGTGGTTATATATATTTTTTTAATGACAGAACCTTTTAGTCTATGCCTCTAGCCATTGTTCCTTTCACTGACACTGACTCATATTATGACATATTTCATGAAGCTGGCAATGAACCTCACACCATGGCACCTTCTCCCACAACAGCAGACAGATTTTCGAGGCTACTAGAGCAGCACAGCTTTGTATGCTGAAAGCCAGTGGCAGGTCCTTTTACTGCACAATTATGGTCTAATAAAGGAATGGACATCATTCCTACATTATGAATTTGCAGAAGACCAAGGAAGCACCTCACACATCACTGCTTACCCCTTAAAACTCTAAAGTGGTATGAACTTCCGAACAACTTAACCGATGTACAACTACTTACAATACATAAAACTGAACATAAGCCATCAGCCTGTCTTGACCTAAAATCCATTCTCCATACCAAACACATCTCTTGAATCAGAAGATGGACAACTCCTTTCTCTATTCATAAACATAATAAAAAAGTGCATGGCAAAGCCTCTACTTCTACTCCACAGCCAACATTTGGAATTCACTGTCTTTAGCCATCAGCACAAACTCTAACTTTCATGCCTTTAAACATACTCAAAAAGACCTCCTTTTTAACTCTTGGCTCTGCTCCTGCTCCATAAAATCCCCCTTTCCCAACTATACATATCCTTTCTCCTCTCCATCTCTACTCTGTCATTCTTATCTGACTTTCTTCTAACAACTATTTTGCTATATAATCTAACTCAACTCAAATCTGATCTACTTTCTGACCTTTCCTATATCTGTGTAATAAAACCTCTGAAGTTGTACCGCATTTCTGGTAACTAATTTTACTCTACTGCATATCCAGAGTCTATATGTATGGACAGACAGACAGACATCCTTCTTAACATCTCCTATCCATCTCTTTAATTTCAGACTCACTATTAATATTGAAAATGTTTTTGCGGCTATATAATATTTGTAAACAAAACATGTATTACTGTACTACCTTTAATGTAAAATGC
This sequence comes from Protopterus annectens, assembly GCF_019279795.1. Classification (NCBI taxonomy): domain Eukaryota; kingdom Metazoa; phylum Chordata; order Ceratodontiformes; family Protopteridae; genus Protopterus; species Protopterus annectens. The sequence goes on along the minus strand of NC_056735.1, from coordinate 349,761,675 downwards.
CTTTTGCAGTATTTTTGTAATGTATAATATTTGTAGAATGCTTTTTGTGATGTAACCTGCAACATTTCTACCCGGGCCTCCACTGAAAACAGGTACCCTGTTACACTATAGATCCAGTTGGACTTTCCTAGTAAACAACCGACAATAAATAAATAATAAACAGGATACTTAACATAGCCAAGTAAAAGTTTTACACTGCAGCCACTTTCAATGTCAGGATGTCAGGGTTTATAATTTCATATGGCATAGTACCAATCTGATGTTCTAAAGTACATTAAAGATCTTACTAGAGAGTTTTGAGATATACACCTTAAAGACACACTATCTAAGTTAACAGAGCCAGCTGACAAGGTGGGACTACACATGGAAAACGTTGTTATGAAGCAGTGAATGCCTGCTGTGCCCAACAGAGCAGCTGCTTCTCATTTAGTAATAAGAAGGTACAGTATGGCTCAGAACTCAGCCTTTCCCCAAAGATGTAAAAAACAAACTTTGGACTCTCCCTCTTGACAAGACTTTCCTTTCTGGCACTTCTTCTCAGATTCCAAAATAAAACAAAGAGTATCCCACCAAAAAGAGGCCATTTTGAAACAAATAAAAGCAGTAGTTTAAAAATTAAAAGGAGCAGAACTGGTACACAAAAGGCAGCAGCACCAACAGAGAAGAGGCCCCCTTATGACAATATTCATCTCTATTCACCCAGCTGAGATGCGGACACATTACCAGTTGTTCCCTGCATCCTATATCTCTTTTACAGCAAGATACTTTTCAAATGACTCTAGATCTGAAAAATGCATACCTTCATATCCATGTGTTTAAATCCCACAAGAGATTTCTAAGGCTCATAGTGAAAGATTTCTATTTTCAATTTACTGGCTTGATTTTTCACCTTCCCATATAAGATAAATAAAATAAGGTGTTTCTCTTTTTCAAAGTCCTTGAGAACAGATAATATAAGATCAGAAGGTCAGAGAGGAAGTACCAAGGGGTACTCTACAGAAATTTGCAACTGTCCACCCAGGTTGTATCCCTTCTACATCAATATACCAGTTTGTCCTGGTAAAACTCAAGTTTAAAAAGAATTATAGGCATTCAGATAGCAGAACCAGTTCTAGACCTAGAGAGAAGGACTAGATTGTGTTCTAGATCCTCCTTGGTTACAAAGAGAGAAAGCAGAGGAGACTTATCAATGATCTATCATATTATAACAAGTTTACAAAAATAAAATGTGCAAGATGCTAACCCTACAGAGATTCCTACCTCTTCTGCAGTATAATACCTTTCTAGTGACTCTGGACATGCAGAATGCATACTTCCACATCTCTGTCTTGAAATCACACAAGAGATTTCTAAGGTTCAGGATGGGAGAACTTTCATTTTCAGTTTATTCCCTTATTTTGTCTTTCTCCTAGTCCAGGAGTTTTCACAGAATGTCTATTCCGCATATTCGCCGACCTGACACTAAATGGAAATCATATTTGCCCTTACTTGGACAACTCTTTTCTTTTAAGCTAAACCCTTAAAGACCTTTCAATCTACTCTTTAACAGACCCTCTTTTATTTTCACAGGCATAGTTCCATACAGAAATCATATTGACTGCCTTGTCAGTTAAAGAAATTGTTATGAGCAAGTTTGAGCTCTTCCTAAAAGATAGGGTCCAGTCAAACAATGACATAATTTTGTAGTCAAGCAATGAAAAAAATCATTCAACAGTCAGAATAGTCATGAAGATACTCTAATTTGTATTCTCCTCCGTATTAACTTTCCCTTACATAAGGTCTCATTTGACATAAGACTGGTGTTATGTGAGGAACTTATGGAAATCAGAAGGACTAGTTACTGTTCCCTCTTCTGCTTCTACTCTCAGAGGTAAAGGAATTACAATCTTGAATCCAGCAGCTGTTCTTGAACCCAGGTTTACTTTTTCTACCTCCTCCCCAACTGAACCATTACCCATGAACACCTTGAATTATTATAGGGAGTCCATTTTCAAGCCCTTCAGGTACAGGAGACTTGGTTTTCACCCCAGAGGAAAGAGCTTGTAAATGTTAGGGAGACAGAGATAATCTTTCTGACACTGAAATCCTCCCAGACTATTCCTTAGAGATTGTACAGATAGTGGCAAGCAGTTATACAGTACTACAGTCACAGGTACATAAACAAGCTCAGCAAAACCAATGATGCAAGCTGATAACAGTAATTTAGAAACAGGGAATCAAGTCCAACACAGTACTTCAAGCAGTTTAGATAATAAGCCAGAAAACACAACAGCAGAAATGCAGAGCAGGAAAAAGTCAATTTCTCACGAATGTTTTTTTGGACAGAAGTGCACTATCAGCTCAAGACTGCAACAGGGAACTGCCAGCTCCATTATTATAAGGGCTAAAGCCCTGACTATAGCCCAAGTGATGTAGGTATGACTAGCAGCTTGAGTGTCTGTTGGATCCGGCGTGGGGAGCATGAGTGGGTCTACCACGAGAAGGAGTAGAAGACTGGGGCTGTCTGTCAATGCCACAGTCCAGAGGAGGGTCAGGGGTGCAGGGATCACCCTGAGGTGGGCATTCAGCCACCATCATGAATGCACAAAAGAACATACTTGCACAGGAAAGCTTAGTGACTCTCATGGTGATGCATGCTGCCTGATATCCATCCAGAGAAGGGTTAGGACCTATATAATACAACTTCAATGCTGGGATGACAGAAGTGGCACAAAGCACCCTTTTGACAACCTGGCTGATGGCCCCTCCATACAGCTCTGATTGCCATACCAGAGAAACCCCATACAGGGAAAATGAGTGGGCTCAAGTACAGATGGAGAGGTCTGATGAATGGCAGATATAGGGGTAAATAGTACAAAGGAAAAAAAGGATGCAACAGGGCATACTAGAAGACATCTTGCTCCAGCGATCTAACTGAAAACTGATGAACACCTGTGAGTTATTTCTTCTACAGGTATATAAATCATGTTGCAGTGATCTTATTACACATAATATCTACTGCTATGGTAGGGTGTCACACAGTTGTATTTAACCATATCAATGGAGAGTTAGTGTCCAAAGGAATGCAGCCGAGTCAATTCACAGTAGAAAGGGCTCTGAAAGAATTCCAGGACCTAAAGCTGCATAGCACAAAAAGGCCCAAAAGATTCATCCTAAAATTCTTTGAGAACTGAGGTAGAATTTAGGATCATTTTAACCAATCATGGAAAAATGTAGGGCTCCTAAAGATTTCACCAGGACAAATGACAGATATGATTGTCATTCACAAGACTGATAGCAACAGAGAGAGAGAGAGAGAGATAGAGAGACAAAGAAGGAATTACTGACATTCCAGTTTGGCCGTGGCTGTAAAGAAAACTTTAAAATTTATGCCAAATGAGAGACTTTCAGAGAATCTTCAAACCACTGGGGCAGTGGGCATAATGTAACACAGATTCATAACAAGAAATGTATGCCCTCCCCAAATGCAATGTAATCCATCTGGGAAGAACCCCCCCCCCCAAAAAAAAAAAACTATTCCAAAATGGGAGGAGGAGGGGAACAACAGAAGTAAAAAGATATATATTAAAAGACTTGGGAATACTGCTATTAAATGAACTAAAGTAAAGCAAGCAAAAATAGCAGGATACTTCAATATACAGGACAAAATATCTCTAGTGGAAAGCATTTATTATTCCTCAATATACCCAGTAAGACACAGGTGGACTCACTGTGTGCATTTCTGAGGACCTCACTACTTTAAGGGTAAAAGGGAACATAGGGCAGGGTAGAAATGGCTCACATGAGATGGTAAAGAAACAATGTATGGTCTGCACTAGAAACCAAATAAGATATTTTAAGAACTTAATAATCTAATGCAGAAAGAAGAAAGCAGAGGGGTACATGAAAGAAACCTCTAATTATCTTAGTTGGCACTATCTGTTAAAAAGATGCATGAGAACGAACTGCCATAATTTTGAAGTTACAGAGCAAACAGATCAGGGGAGACATGATGAAGTATTAATTCCCAGACAGTATAATACGTGAATGAAACAAACTCCCTTAAAGAATACGTCTACCATGCAATGTAGTTACATTTACCCTAGAATAATTTTTTTCTTCCTATAATATTGTCTATATGTAGTTCAAGTGTCCAGAAATCCTTTAGTACATTTCAGATTTTTCATTTCTACTTGCTCCTTATCATAATTTTGTCCTTGCCTTGTAAATATATATATATATATATATATATATATATATATATATATATATATATATATATATATATATATATATATATATATATCAATAGTCTTTTAATTTTAATTGTAGTATTAATATACATACCAAATGTAAATTCCAATAATTTGTATTCAATTACTTCACATATTGTTTGCAATTTTTCACAAATATAGTTTATATACTTTAATTTTATATCTGCACATGTGTACATTTGCTTCGCTTTACTGTTTTTATGCTGCAGATGCGTAAATCTGTTGTGCTTTGCTGCTCTTTTACTTGAGCCTGGGCAGTGGCTGGAAAGGGTCAATAGACCAGCCCCCTTACCTGGTGAATAAAAATAAATAAATAAATAAATATCCAGGATGGGATTTATAGACAGCGACTTGCTATGTAGAAATTAACATGGGGAGCAGCCATACATAGGATATGGGTAATTCAAAGACATAGCTAGTGTGGCCATGCAATGACCAACATACCTCCATACGCTGTAGTACATGCTAATGAGTGTATCTTGACATGGAAATAAACAACCTCCAATTAAATGATCCACATGGATTATACTTTTAATGGAACCCAAACTGATGGAGTGATTCAGAAATGCATAAAATGTTGGCTCTGCATAATAACACATACCTGCTTTAAATTCTGTGATTTGTGGTGGGCAACAGAAGCGGTGTCAGGAGTAGCTGAAGTAGTAGCACAGCAGCACGTCTTGGCAGCTGCTGTCAGAGCTACTACCTGCAATGCCACATGTTGCAGCCCTCTGTGTCACTGGAGGAAGTACAGACAGTGCTTGACACACCACCAGATCACAGACCAGTTGAGTGCAGACTACTTCCCAGTGGGCAAGGGTACTGTAAACTACCTAACTGAACTGTGTCACCAACAACCAGAATCTAGGGGGATGCATGGCTTACCTATTCCTGTGGATAGAAAGGTATGTGTATATTATTCATAGGCTCTTAAATTCATAGGTAAGTACTAGGCAATGAGTCTGCAATCCATTAAAAGCCTAGCCAACCCGTCCCATTCAAAAGTTCCCCTCAGTCTCAAGGAGGGCAAGACAAGATAGACCAGGTGTGAATTTAAAACGCCCATACAAATATCTAGGTTTACTTTGAAGGTGGCAAGGGTGATACTCTGCTTGACATGTAATGGAAATTTGTTCCAGAGGTGAGGGATACATTGGCAGACACTCACGTAATCTAACACTTTATCTAAAACTTACTCTAACTCAAACCAAACACATTCACACAGATATCTGATATGCATCCCACTTAATTGTTCAGCAATGCCAAGTGCCGATATCTTGAAAAAAAAAAAAAGATAAAAACTCCAGAACAGTGAATCTCAAAAACTGCCCTTCTCTTTTAAACTTCTTTTTTGCAGGGAGGGAAGCCCCACCCCCCACACTCCAGAAACTATATATACTAACTCCAAGATTGATACACTTCGGAGAAAAGGGAATATTCTGAGAAATGGCCAGTTTTGGACTTAGCACATGAAAGTCTGTTTTTTCAGCCATTCAGTCTCTATTTTGGGATTTACTATAGTGGGTCTCAGCATTTCAAATGGTTACACACAAACACACACACACACACACACACACACACACACACACACACACACACACACACACACACACACACACACACGCACACACCACACACATGTATAAACATATATATATATATATATATATATATATATATATATATATATATATATATATATATATATATATATATATATATATATATATATATATATATATATATATATATATATATATATATATATATACATATATATATATATATATATATATATATATATATATATGTATATATATACATACACACACACACACATGCCTGCCTTGGACTCCCTCTCCATATTAGATCCAACCTTTCCTTTCACTGTTTTAAAAAGGAGCTTAAATCCCACCTACTAAACTTGAAATCATGTCGTTGCCTTGACCACACATAGTCTTAGTCTGACCTACTGTATAACCTGTTGCATCTCCTAACTCTCTTTCTCTGTTAGTAACTTCTGCTTAAACTAACCTCCTAAACCATCAGCTCTACTACTATAGCCCTACTATAGCCCCTCCTTTCTCTCCACCTCCCATTCTCCACACTATTTATCCCCCCACTTCCTATCAATGTCTATACATTCTCCTTCTTTTGAACAATTATCTTTTTGTTTTTAATCTCATATGTAGTAAATTTTAGACCACTGTTATGAGTGCAACCCTTAATGTTCATAATTTTTTCTTTTGTTTTTCTCTTTATAATTAATTTCGTATTTGCACTGTTATTTTTAATAGTTTTTGTTCTGTATGTTTATCTTTGCTTATGTTTGCTGGGGCACTTTCCCCTTGGGTCTCCACTGAAAATGGATTGCTTACTAACAGTGCAATGCAAATAGCTAATAATCTTTTCTTTTTACAATTATTTTGTATTGTGATTGTTATTTAACATTTGTATATTGTCACTTTATCTTTACTTATGTTTGCTGGGGCTTTTCCCCTCGAGTTTCCACTGAAACTGGGTTTGTTTGCAAACTCAATTGGACTAACCCAGTTAACAAATGTGAAATAAATAAAATAAATAAATATATTTGTGTATATATGTATTTATATGTGTGCTTGTATACATGCATATATATAATGCACTCGCTCGAAGTGCTCCTTAAAATGGAGAACATCGACATTTGTGCTGTAACAGAGACCTAGTTCAAGGCAGCAGAAAGCAGCCCTGCACTACCAGGCTATAACTCATTCAACACCTTTCAGGTCCAGAACTTGGACCAAACCTCCAAAGGCAGTAGTGCTTCCATATTCATAAAGGATGCACACCCCCCCAGACTAGTAGTCCAACATAACACATCTGAGATACTTCAGTTGCAGCTAACACTGGGTAAGACAGCGATTTAGGTCGTAGCCTGCTATAGGTCCCCAACCATGTCCCAAGACTCACAATCCACGTTCCTAAGTACCCTGGAGAATATTAGGGTCCAACCTAACACTCTCATACTGGGCAACTTCAACTACCCCTCCATTAACTGGGAAAACTACTCATGTACCAATACACCTGCCCAAGACTTCCTGGAATTCATTAATTCCAATGCCCTGGACCATCTCATTCTTACCCCCACTAAAGGTAGCAACATCCTTGACCTGGTCATTACTAACATGGGTGACCATTGCTCTATACCAATAGTCAACTCCTCCTGGTTAGATCCGACCACAAACTACTCACCTTAGAAATCCACATCCCTCCCACCCCCATCCCCCACAAAGGTAACCACCATGAAAACCTTCTCCAAAGCTAACTTTGGGCTCCTAAAAACAGAGGTGGCTAACTTCATGGCACCCATGCAAATGGAAAATAGTTGCATGACCACCGAATCATACACCAATGCACTGTATGAACATGTAGACAAATGCATGGATCTCTCCATACCCAATAGAACCAAGACGCTCTCCTCAAAAAAAAGAAAGCCAATCTGGTGGTCCCCTGCCATAAACAAACTCTACAAAAGAAGGAGGAAATTGATGCGGAATAATGTAAAGTTACAAGACTGGAAAAACTCCCTTATCAGTCTCAACAAAAGGTTGAGATCCCTCATCAAATCCTCTAAAGCTAGCTATGAAAAGAAAATCCCAACAGATAGTAAAGACAACCACAAGGCCTTCTATAGTTACGTAAAGAAGCTCCATGACAATACCCAGATTTTCTCTGAGCTACTGCACAATGGTACCTCTTATACCGAGCCAACAGATATTGTCAATATACTGGCCAACAGATTCAGTGCCAACTTTACTGCTCTTGCCCCCCCCAAAGGACCAATCACAATACCAGTAGACTGCCAGACACCCAGTATTATTGCTGCACAGATTAAAACAGCACTGTCCAAGGCCAAGAATACAGCTTCTATGTGACCTGCCAATATCCCTGGCTGTGTTCTACTTGAACTACAGAGTGAACTGGCACCTCACCTGTGTGCCCTGTTCAATCACAGCATCACCTCAGGCTTTGTCCCTACCGAATTGTGTACCGCTACAGTCATCCCTCTGCACAAAGGGGGAGGGAATACAGACCCTAGGAACTATTGCCCCATTAGCCTGACAAGTCTGATATACAAGGCTATAGAACACATCATCATGGACCTAATTATAAATAAGGATATAGGGAATCTCCAAACTCTGGATCCCACACAGTTTGGTTTTGTGAAGGGTAGATCATGCCTGCTCAATTTGGTCGACTTCTTTGAGTCAGTCACCAGAGTTGAGGATGAAGGCAAGGTGGTTCATACAGCCCACCTTGATCTGGGCAAGGCCTTTGATACCATTCCCCACTCAGGAATCATAGAAAAACTCACTAAGCTGGGCATCAACCCCTATATCACTAGGTGGGTTGTAAACTGGCTCACAGATAGAACCCACAGTATGAAAGCAGCTGACTCCAAGTCAGACTGCTGTCCAGTCACAAATGGAGTCCCACAGGGTTCAGTTCTGGGTCCTCTCCTGTTTGGTATCTACTTCTCTGAAGTCCAGTCCAACACGAAGGGACTCTGGCTGACAAAGTTTGCAAACAATTGCAAGTTGGGAGCTATTATTAACTCCCCAAGTGATGTTGACATCCTACAGAAAGGCCTCACTGAGACCAACAACTGGTGTCAGAACCATGGCCTTAAGCTCAATATCAAAAAATGTGTCATCATCCCTCTTGGGAAAAACCCGGTTCCCTTGAATTACCACATCAATGGTAGTCCACTGAACACAGAAGGCATTATAAGAGATCTGGGAACTCAGGTTTACAGCAACCACTCTTTTGACCACAACATTGCCACTCTGGTCAGAAAGTCCTTCTATGTGGCACATCTCATTATTAAGGGTTTTGCATCCAGGAAGAAAGAGGTCATTGTCTCCCTCTACTCTTCCCTCATTAGGCCAATCATCGAGTACAATGCCCCATTTGGCATGTACCTCACTAGACACCTGCAACAATTGGAGAGGCCACAAAAGTACCTCACAAAGAGGATCCTAGGCCTTAAACACTTGTCCTATATGGACAGACTCAAAACACTCCAACTATTCTCTGTCTCATATCGCCTACTTAGAGATGATCTCTGTTTGACTTACAAAGCCATGTCTGACCCAGCTGTTAGAAATGCTACATCTAAAGAAATCCCAATCCCTCCACACCACACACTCCAGAGACTTCAACCTCATTACCACAATCAACAGAACATGCTGGAGAGACAGGTTCATAACCCAGAGACTGCCCATGCTATGGAATAGACTTCCAATACATATCAAACAGAGCACCTCACTGGTCCTCTTCAAGAGAAATCTTGATGAGTGGATGGGAAATTGAAAATTCACCCTGGGATCACTGCAGAGATACTAGGAACTAAGGTCGAGTGGCACAATGCCAGGGTAATCCTATGGGCTGGGCTTGTAAAGGCTCCAGGGCCATTAGCCTAGTGCACACCTATGAACCTATAAATGAACCTATATATATATATATATATATATATATATATATATATATATATATATATATATATATATGAGAACATTACCACATAGGCTGCAAGGCTTCTTGTGTGGGGTTTAATTACCGGGTCATGAACCTCTGGAATGTCATTGTTGCTCCCTGGAGACCAAGTAGCACGATTCTATACTGGACGAGGCCGTATGATATAGAAAATGCCATTTTCTTTCTTACTTCTGGGACTAGTGGAGTTTATCAATACCCTTTTGTAAGGTCCGAAGTGAAGAGAAATTGAATCTTGTGCACCTTGGACATTGGTTTATTCACTTGGGGCATAAAGCATGAGTAATATTTAAATATGCTGTTTAGTCCTTTGAAGTTGTTACAAAATCTGGTAGAGGCATTGAACTTGGAGAAAGGTAAAATGGTGTTACTCCACCCACTCTGGCATTCATCTATGGCCTCAAATTTTAGCATTTTCTGCACCTTGTCCTCATCTGCTTGGCATTGGGATTTTGGAAGCCAGTATAATTTGTGGTTTACCTTTTCTCCAGGTGCAATTTAATTTTGTATTCAATTAAACTATTACTGCCAGACATCTCTGAAAATATATCCCTATTCCTCCTTACAACCTCCTTAACCATTTGTTTCTGTGACGTTGTTAGGGTCCCACCTATCTTGATGTCTGCATATGTTGTTGGGGCTGTAATATCCGCAAACATTCACACTGCAGATACCCCACTTTCTTTCTAAGGTTTCAGAACATGCATGTCATGTATCTATTCTAGTTATTTTTTTGGCACATTGTCTCACTTATCTATTCTATAACGTCAAAAGGTTTTTGTTACTTTGTTTGCTTTGCCCTGTGCTATATATGTTCTTAACCATCTTTTCTGTACCCTTTGGCATGATTTGTATTTTAACCATGCTTAGTATACTCCACTTACGGTATCAATGATTAAGAAAAGTTGGAATATTTTGTTATCTTGGAATATTTTATTATCGGATGAAGAACTTAAACAGCTGTTTCCATAGCATGCATTGAATGGGCTGGGGACATCTGCTTGGCTCCTCCGACCAGGAACATCCATGCAATGTAGCCATGACTTCACACAGAGAAGCAATGCACATACTCCAGATGGGGTAGCAGGACATTATTTTAGCAGGCATGCTTGTCACACCACTAAAGAGTTGGATTAGGCCAGCAGACGTAAAACACCCTAAAGATTACCTGAGGATGGTCTCATCACAATATGGGGCTAATTCAAAACAATGGAATCAGATGGTCAGCAAGGACTGGGCAGAAAAAGATTTAACAAAATGTCTTACTTTACATCTTCCCTAATTACATCCTCATACTCTTATCGGCTTATACCATCAGAAATAACAGCATGTACTGGCTCGTAGTACGCCTGGATGCCAGCAAAGAAGAAACTATGAGAGCTTGAAAGAAAATCAACTAGAAAAGGTCAAGAGAAAAACATTGGCTGGGAAGAATTCTACAGCTGTTCAGCAAAAATTCATGCTCCAACTCTGATACAAGACATGGCTTCCACTAATCTAGAGGAAAAAAATAAGTCAAATGTAATCTGAGCTGAATAAAATAAATGAAACACTAAAGGAATATATAAACTCAAATAACAAAACCCGTTTAAAAACAAAACCCGTGTTTGCATGATTTTTGCACTTGTATTACCTCAGCAAGATCCTGCCTGGGTGTCCTGCAGAGTTCTATAGCAGCAGAGAGAGAAAAGGGAGACTTTGAGTGGATTATGTACCTCTGTGTTGCTTTTTATTGCTTATTTTCGCTAGCTGCACTATTTCAAGCATTTTTTATTAACTTTGCAACTTATTTGAACTGTTTTTTGAATTTTGATATTGTTTGCACTTTAACTGATCATTTTTAAGTGTTTTTTTTAACTGTTGAACTGTTGAGGGTTACACACTCAAGTGTGATAGCCATTTTTCTGCTTTAAAAGTGTTTGTTCTACTGTATCTGTTTTAATTTTTGAAAACAAAAAATCCTATGCATCAACTCATTTCCCGCCTTTCTATAACCAGTAAAGTCCGGTTTTCAGATTTTGCTAAATTCTGGGCTTTTTTGTAGCTTCTGTGTTGCCCAGACCTTACTAAGATAGAAGGAAGCTTCACAGTTCATCTGTGAGAGTGGTGAGCTTTGAGCAGCCTATCTGTCACTGGAGGATTAGTTTCAACTCAGAATCTGTAGTGTTACTGGCCATTTTGAGCTATTTCTATCCCTTTCATCTTTCTGTTTAAAAACCCGTGTTTGCATGGTTTTGCGCATCATGCAGCGCCGTTTAACTATGGTTAAACTATTCCCGGTGCCAGAAAGTCTGCTCTTCTAATTTTCCCTTAGAACTAGCAAGTTTTCCAGTTTTAGCACTCAAAACTCTTTCCTTGTGCTCAGCACTTGCTCAAAACTCATTGCAACACTAAATAAGCTACAAATTACTGCAGCACTCAACTTTCCTCACTTGTTAGGAGGAAAACAGTTTTTAGTACTTAAATTAATAAGCACCTATCCAGGCATGTCTAGCTCCTGGTATTTTCCCCTGTCCACCTGATGAATCTAGGCATCTTGGGGCAATGTAGCAATTGCCTCATGTACACTAAGAACCCTCTCCTCCTACCAACTGACTCTACAAACTGTGAGAGATGCACTTATATAGCCAAACTGGAAGCCAAGCTCTCTCCATCCAAGACTGTACTAGACAGTCAAGAGGAGAAGGTAAACACCTGTACCACACCACACTTAACACATAGTCCATCACAACCTACACCACCTAAACACACACATAGTAAGACAAAACACACACCTACAGTCACGGAGGCTCTCAATAAAAATCTGCCCAAACAACAGAAACCTCCAAAGCTGTAACGCAAGCAATCACCCCCCCCCAACACTACCCAAATGACACATAGCCACAAAATCAGTGTGCCACTCAACCTCAGCCCATAAGGCAAAACAACATACCCAACCCAATAGTCATAGGTGACTCTATAGTCAGGCACACTGGTCTCCCACTCACCAGGCTAAACAAGGAGAAAATTACTGTCAGCTGCCAGTCGGGTGCCAGGATCTGCCACATAATGCAAGCAGTCAGGTCACTCCACAACAAGTACAAATATGGCTCTGTCATTGTCTATGTTGGTGTGAATGACCTGAGACGTAGCTCCCTGGACTACATGAAAAGAGATATGGAGGAGCTCTCGGATCATGTAGCACAGGCAGGTATGACCCTAGCCCTGAGTAGCATCCTGCCATCGCCCAGAATGATACCACAATACAAGGACAAAATAATTTACTTCAACAATTGGCTAAGCTTCTGGTGTCATTCTAAGGGGATCCAGTGTCTGTCTGCCTGGAACAACATGATCGACAGATCACGATGCCTTGCCAGAGATGGCCTGCACCTGTATCCCCTGGGATTCTGGATACTGGCTAAGGATCTTGCCACCCCTATATTGCCTTTTTTAAACAAGCTTCAAATGACAAACTCACCACCGTAGCAGGTATAAGCAAGCAAAATCTGAGGGTAATGGTACTCAGTGCTAGAAGTCTAAACCTCAAAATGCACTCACTCAAGGCACTCCTTAAAATGGAGAACATCGACATCTGTGCAGTGATGGGGACCTGGTTCAAGGCTCCAGAAAGCACCTCTGTATTACCAAACTATAACTCATACCACACCTTTCAGCTACCTAACCTGGACCGAAACACTAAAGGAGGAGGCGTGCCCATATTCATTAAGGATATCCACACCTCCAGGCTAGTTGCTCAACATAATGCATCTGATATTATCCAAGCGCAACTAACACTGGGCAAGACTGCAATCCAGGTTGTAGCTTGTTACAGATCCCCCGCCATGCCCCAGGATGCCATTCCATGTTTCTTGATATACTGGGTAATATTAAAGTACAGCCCAATACCCTAATAATGGGCAATTTCAACTACCCCACCATCAACTGGGAAAACTACTCATGTACTAACTCATTTGCTCAATGCTTTCTGGAATTCATAAATTCCAGCACCATGGATCAGCTTGTCCATACCCCCACCAGGGGCAGCAATATCCTGGACCTGGTCATTACCAATATGGGCAACCGATATTCCATGCCAGAGGTCAACTCCTTGCTGGTCAGATCCTACCACAAGCTAATCACCCTAGAAATCAATATCCTGCCCCCCCCCCATTAAGGAAACCACCATAAAAAAACTTCTCCACATCCAACTTCATGCTTCTTAAGACAGAAGTGGCAAGCTTCACGACACCCATACAGACAGAAAATAGAGGTATGACTGCTGAATCCTATACAAATGCACTGTATAAGCACATACGCAAGTACATGGATTGTGCCATCACCAACAGAACCAAGACGCTATCTTCCAGAAAAAGAAAGCCAATCTGGTGGTCCCCTGCCATAAACAAGCTCTACAACAGAAGGAGGAATCTGTTGCAAAATAAGAGTAAAATCCATTGATTGCAGGAACTCCCTGGTCAGCCTCTGTAAGAAGCTAAGATCCCTCATAAAATCCTCCAAAGCTAGTTACAAAAACAAAATTACCACTGATTCTAAAGACAACCACAAAGCATTCTACAGCTATGTCAAGAATCGCAATGGCAACACTCAGATCTGCTGTGAGCTACAGCACAATGGCACTAGATATACAGAACCAACTGATATTGCCAACATCCTGGCAGCTAGGTTCAGTGCAAACTTCACCCCCCTGACCCCTCAAAGAGCCCATCTCTATACCGGAAGAATGCAAAGCCCCTATAATCATGGCTGCACAAGTAAAGATCGCACTCTCCAAAGCCAAGAACACAGCATCCATGGGACCTGACAACATCCCAGGCTGCGTTCTGCATGAACTACAGAGCGAACTGGCACCCCAAGTAAGTACCATGTTCAGTCATAGTCTCACTTCAGGCTTTGTGCCTACTGAATGGTGCACAGCAAAGGTTATCCCACTCCACAAAGGGGGTGCCACCACAGACCCCGGGAACTACCTCCCCCATTAGCTTGTCCATAGAACATATTATCTTGGAGCTTATATACAAGGACATAGGTAACCTCCAAACTCTGGACCCCACTCAGTTTGGGTTTGTAAAAGGTAGGTCATGTCTTCTAAACCTAATTGACTTCTTTGAAGCTGTCACCAGAGCCGTGGATGAGGGTAAGGTGGTGTGCACAGCCTATCTTGACCTCACCAAGGCTTTCGACACCATCCCCCACTCTGGAATTATAGTTTAACTCACTAGACTAGGCATAAATCCCTATGTCACAAGATGGGTGGCCAACTGGCTCACTGACAGAACCCACACAGTGAAAGTAGCTGACTCCAAATCCAACTTCAGACCAGTGACAAGTGGAGTACCACAGGGCTCAGTCCTGGGTCTTCTCCTGTTTGGCATCTACTTCTCAGAAGTCCAGGCTAATACAGCAGGTCTTTGGCTAATGAAGTTTGCAGATAACTGCAAACTAGGTGCCATAACAGAATCACCTAATGATGTGGACATTCTACAAAGGGGCCTCACTGATACTGATGTTTGGTATCAATGTTATAGCCTCAAGCTCAATGCCAAGAAGTGCATTGTCATCCCCTTTGGGAAAAACAGTGTACTCACAAACTAACACATAGGCGGTAGCCTACTAAACACCGAAAGTGTAATAAGAGACCTTGAGACACAGGTGGACGGTAGTCTTTCCTTTGATAATCACATCACCACAGTAGTCAGGAAATCCTTCTACGTGGCACACCTCATCACAAAGGGGTTCACCTCCAGAAAAAATAGGTCATTGTTCATCTCTACTCATCCCTCATCAGATCCATTATAGAGTACAACTCCCCATTTGGCATGTACCTTGCAAGACATCTACAACTACTAGAAAGGCCACAGAAATACCTCACTAAGTGGATTACCGGCCTCAAACAGATGCCATACACAGACTGTCTAAAGAAACTCCAGCTCTACTCTGTTGCTTATTGCCTACTCAGAGGCGACCTCTGCCTAAGATATAAAACCATGTCAAACCCAGATCTGTTGGACATGCTACACTTAAAGAAACCCCAATCTGTCTGAGCCGCACACTCCAGGGACCTAAACCTTGCCACCACAATAAACAGAACAAGCTGGAGGGATAGATTCCTGTCCCAGAAACTTCCCATGCTCTGGAACAGACTACCCATTCATGTCAAGCAAATCTCCTCATTAGCCCTCTTTAAGAAAAATCTTGACAATTGGATGGGAAATAGGAAATTCACCCCAGGGATCACTTCTGTGGCTCTGCTGGACAGGGGTGCAGGAAAATAACTTTCTTGGGTGGTGAAAGCCAGGGAACTTTTTGGCTAGGCTTATATAGGCCCCAGGGCCGATAGCCTAGTACCTACCTATGAACTTAAAAGCCTGGAATAAAATGGAAGAAGCTTTAAACAGATATTCAGATGAGCTGATAAAAATGCAAAAATCAGAGGATGAAATGAAGAAAAGGCTGGCTAAATATGAGAGCGCTCAAGAAGGGATGTTTCAGAGCATTCTGTCAGAAATATTGGATTAGCAAATTGGTGTAACATTGGAAATGATGTTTTGAGCTGGGATCCAGGATCTGAACGGCCTAAACTTAGTAAAGCCTTGCTAAGTTTAATTTTGGTGTCTACCAAAAAAGCAGTTACTAGAAAATGGAAATCAAAGCCTAAACCAACTTTATTTGAAGTAGTGAATATTGTAACAGAGATAAAAGAACTAGAAGTGGGATCTTTAGAAAAAGGTATGAGCAAATTACATATCAAAAAGTGGGAACTGTGGAAAAAATACATGCAGAATAATGTTTTGGAGGAGAAGTAAGGTTTAAGGGAAGGTAGGAATTGATCAGAGAATGTGACATTAGATTGATGATAGCCGTATACAAAAATATATGTGATATATAATGTTTGTAACTGAGAACACTAACATGGTTTGTGTTTTTTTATACAAATGTATGTTTGCCTGTGTCTTAAGGAGTAATTCAATAAATGTGTTAAAAACAAATTAGTGAGCTTTTGATCAATTTAAATTCAAACTAAAGCAGCATCTTTTAACAGACTCCTCTCATACTTCCTTTAAGGGCGAAGAATAATGCACCACTTTTCACTGTTGCTAATCCAAAGTACACTAATTCATATTGTTTATTGAATTGTATCAAATACAAACATGCACTAGTTACAGCAGTTTTGAGGCTTGCAGTCTACGTTTGTATATTGTAATTCCCTTTTTCAAAGTTTCTGTCATACAGCATATATATTTTTGTACCATTCGGTAGTTGTTTGGATTTCTGTGTACTATTTTTGTCTTTGTTTTTAGCTCACTGTATAATATCTGAGAAATGTGCATTTATCACATGCCTAATGCTTACTTTATTGTATATTGCTTACTTTTGTAAACTGCCTTCCAATTTGCCTGTTAGCCCAGATCATGGTTGAAACAGGGTTTGTTGACCAGCACACCTACTCCATTAACAAAGTAAGAAAGCAAATTCATATATACATATATAAATAAAAGACACCTTTGAATATTCAGTTAGTACAGCTGCAGACTATCCCAATTAATGCAAATGCTTTTCCCCTTCTTCTAGGACAGAAAATATTGGAACAAACTGGGTAAACGATAACTTTAATTCATTTAGCTTGGAAAACATTTTACAAAAATACAGAACCCCTATCAACCACCACTATGAGTCTTTCTGTGCTCAGGTGTCCTCTTTTTCTATCAACAGCTAAACTGCTTCGCAGATTATTAGTTGGGAGTACCCTAGACCTACAAGAATCACTTTAGTTCCATTTATTGTTATCTTTATTTTTATTGTTTCTTCCCTATATCAGTTTGCCCTTAGGAGTGCCAGAAATGAACCTATACTCTTCTCACATGAGTCTATAATTTCTTAAGCATATACAGTCTTGTCCCTTAATGCTACTGCATAACCATTGCATTCCTCTATTGTGTCACTTGTACATTTGTATTTTATCTGTCCCTACACTGTTTTCATTGCTGCTCTTGGTAGTTTAGATTTGTTTGTGGAAAAAATGCAGTTTATCTGCCAGTAAACTTACTTGGATAAACATGTTAAAAATGTTATGCAATATTTACAATAACACAGTCTGACAACATATTAATGCTATTATTATTATTATTTTATAAACGTGGTACCATACTGTTTGCATTGTGACTGAATATTTTAACTATGAGGTTTCTTACATCCTTTCATGCAGTGTTTTGTTGACCAGCTTTTGAATATATTATTGCATCAAGCTTCACATGGCACAGTCTTTTTGTCCTTTTAAGTATTCTCAATGGTATACTGTTTGCAAGCACATGGTATTCAGCATCATTCTGTTTGGAACTAAATGCAGCAGGGAAACTGACATGAAAATATGGTATACTAAAAAAGGCTGAATGCCAATGAATATTAATAGAAAGGCTGGTTCTAGCATGCTGGTATTGTTGGTACACTGCCAAAAGTACCCAAGCAGGAGGAGAGGAAGATACCTACAGTACTACATAAGGAACGCAGTGTAAAATACTCCAAAGAGCTAGTGAAGCAAGCCAATGACTTTCACAGATGTACAAATGGTGCTGGTAAATACTGTATGCTTTTTATATGATAGACTGGCAGTGAAGTGTCTGACCTGACTACATGCACTTAAATGCATTTTTTAAGAAGGCAATGAACAGGTAAGTGGGAAGGAGATACAGTAAAATAGCAATGCGGTACCTTACTCCACGACAGTCAGTGGCATTCTAAAATGCCTTGAATTTGTCAGTGAAACTGGTGCACAAACACACTGGAGAGATTTGAAAGGGCCATTTTGAACGGGAAGGATGGGGTAAGGGGGTAGAAGGGGGCATAGGCAGCAGATTATATGGACTAACTACCCCCTGCATTTCTGGAAATACTTTATCTACAGAGAAAGTTGTGGGCTCATGCAATGGACTACTAAAATGGGTGATGGAGAGGGACTATACATAGACATTCAAGAACCGAAGGGACTGATAGAAGAAGAGTAAGTGGAACTGTAAGGGAGGGTAAAATGTTAAAGCACTTATACGGGCACACTAGATAGGCTTGCTGTCACCATCTACTATTAAGCAAATATAACATAATGTAATGAAATGTACTGTTTTATTCATATGTATGCATGTCTCTCCTGCTTTCACTCTGTGTAATATGATCATTTTTTTTTTTTTATTTGTGTCAGCACATAATTCCTACTCTCCTGCTGCACTAAATGTCTTTCAGCTTTTCCTAGTTAGGGGTCGCCACAGTGGTACTCCGCTCCACTAATGACTGGCCATGGATTTTTATGGTGTCGAGTTGCCAGCCCGACGCCAAACCATCAAAGAAGGCACACCCATTCATGCTCGCACCTACCTGCATGTCTTTAACGTTACTCGACAACAGGGAAGACATGCAGACTCCACACAGAAGGCGCTCCAGCTGAGAATCGAATGAGAGAACCTCTTGCTGTGAGGCGACAACGCTAACCGCTGCACCTCTGGCTGCACTAAATGCTGCTTGGCATTTGTCAATGGGCAACTGGTGCAGTGACAAAGTGGCTCAGTTCCAAAGGAACTGTTAACAGATGTATAAAACAGCTTAAATCCCTTTGAAAGTACACTGATTTTGATAGCAGAAGCTTTAATTTTAACATGTGACTTAAAATATTGGAAATTTCCCATCTAAAGTTTCAGCCCAAACAGGTATTTTGCTTCTAACTTCTGTACCTTATTTTAAGTAATGTATCCCTAACTTTATGAGGTTTTTTTTCTGAATGTTTTGTTGCTGTGTCTGTAAATTGCCTAGGTTTAGGTATCAAAATACTCAAATAAATAAAAAGTACATTCATGTTCTTTTAGGTACTTTTTGATGAGTGACTAACAGCCCAGCATGCTATATTTTATGCTTTTCACAGTCAAATAATTGTTCTCTTTGCACACACTTTTTTCTGACTTGTTAATTCAGGATTCTTGTTTATTGTTTCTTCCACAGCACAAGCATCTGCCCAATATAAGTGACAAAGCTTAAATCTTGCACCCACCTCCAAGAAAAGGCGTTTGCTTCTTTGGCATTCTGATGGCCTGATAAGCTGCTGCATTACCTGCACAGCGTGCTGTGCTCCAGTTCACAGCTCCTTTGCACTCTTTTTCTCAAAGATGATTTGTTTATTGTTCTGCGTACACGCCTCAGTCTGACAGCACTAGTTTGGTAATGAATGCTTCTTCACTTCCCACATGGTACCACTTGTTCTAGGCATGTATCAAGTTTTGTAGTATTGCTGCTGTTCCCTGAAGTGTTTTCATTCACTTTTACTCACAGTTTATTTCACTTACTTGCTTCCTTCTTGTAGTTAACTGCCTCAAAACTCTCCCTGTGCTTTACACGTCTCAAGTCCACATTTATTACATTTCCCTAGCTCTCATGTATTTGAATTTTGAGGATAGTCATAATTTTACCTGAAATCAGTCTGTTTTCCTTCACATTATATCTATTTTAGTGGAATGATGAGAATTAAAAGCACTATCTAACACAAATTAAATGGAAGCTGAAACCTGACTCATTTTAATTTATTTATTCATTAATTGGTTCTTTTGGGGACCTTCTTTAGTTACAATCTGTATCACAGGAGCAAAGGTAGATACAACATATGTGGACTTTTTTAGTGTAGCTATCAATCAGCATTTTATTATTCATTTATTTATTTATTTTTGGAACACAAACATAGAACATGGAGTAAGTTCAGAGTAGATGCAGGGAGAATGCTCACTCTCCATAGGATAATACTAGGCTATCTAGCCTTGCAGACCATTTTAAGCCTAGCCAAATTCCCCAACCCACAGGGAAGAATCAAACCATGTACCTTGTTTCTGTGAAGAAAATACCGTAACCATTACACCAACCCCCCTGTCCAGGCAATGAGAAGACAGAGCAGAAATAAACCCCAGATCATAGCTATAAGGGTCAGAAGCCATAAAGTCTGCTCTTCAAAATTTCCTTTAGAACTAGCCAGTTTTTACTTTTAGCAATCAAATCTGTTTCTTTGAGCTCAGCACTTGTTCAGAACTCATTGTAAGCACTAAATAAGCTACAAATTACTGCAGCACTCAACTTTCCTCACTTGTCTAGAGGAAAACAGTTTTTAGTACTTAATAAATAAGCACTTATCCAGACATGTCTAAGGTCAGCTCCCAGTGTTTTCTCCTGTGAACCTGATGAATCTGGGCATCTTGGGGCAATGCAGCAGTTGTCTCATGTATGTAGACAACTCTCTCCTCCTACCACCCAACACTACAACCTGTGACAGATGCACTTATATAGCCAAACTGAAAGCAAAGCTGTCTTCACCCAAGACTGGACTAGACAGTCAAGAGGAGAAGGTAAACACTTGCACCACACCACACTCATCACATAGTCCCTCAAAACCTACACCGCCAAAACACACACATAGAAACACAAAACACACACCTACATTCACGGAGGCTCTCAATAAAAATCTGCCCAAGCAACAGGGACCTCCAAAGCAGAAACGCAAGCAACCTCCACCCCCAACACAACCGAAATGACACACAGCCCACAAACTCAGAGTGCCACTCAACCACAGGCCATAAGGCATAACAACGTACCCAACACTCTAGTCATATGTGACTCTATAGTCAGGCACACTGATGTTCCACTCACCAGACTAAACAAGGAGAAAGTTACTGTCAGCTGCCTGTCGGGTGCCAGGATCCACCATGTAATTCACACACTCAGGTCACTCCACAAGTACAAATATGACTCTGTCATTGTCCATGATGGTGTGAATGACCTCAGATGTATCTCCCTTGACTATATGAAAAGAGACATAGAGGAGCTGTCCGATCTTGTAGCCCAGGCAGGTATGACCCTAGCCCTGAGTAGCATCCTGCCATCACCCAGAATGATACCACAGTACAAGGACAAAATGACTGACTTCAACAATTGGCTAAGCTTCTGGTGTCATTCTAAGGGGATCCAGTATCTGTCTGCCTGGGTTGACATGATCGACAGACTACAATGCTTTGCCAGAGATGGCCTGCACCTCTCACTCCTGGGATTCCGGATACTGGCTAAGACTCTTGCCAACCCTATAGTGCTTTTTTTAGGCAAGGTTCAAATGACAAATTCACCACCGTAACTGGTACAAGCAAGTAAAATCTGAGGGTAATGCTACTCAATGCTAGAAGTCTAAACCTCAAAATGCACTTACTCGAGGCACTCCTTAAAATGGAGAACATCGACATCTGTGCAGTGACAGGGCTCTGGTTCAAGGCTCCAGAGAGCACCCCTGCATTACCAGGCTATAATTCATACCACACCTTTCGGCCACCAATCCTGGACCAAAACACTAAAGGTGGAGGCGTGTCCATATTCATTAAGGATATCCACGCTTCCAGGCTAGTTGCTCAGCATAACGCATCCGAGATTATCCAAGTGCAACTAACTCTGGGCAAGACCACAATCCAAATTGTAGCTTGCTTGCTACAGATCCCCCACCATGCCCCAGGATTCCCACTCCTCATTTCTCAATACACTGGAAAATATTAGGGTACAACCTAACACCCTAATAATGGGCGATTTCAACTACCCCACCATTAACTGGGAAAACTACTCATGTACCAACTGTTTTGCTCAACGTTTTCTGGAATTCATAAATTCCAACACCTTGGATCAAATTATCCACACCCCCACCAGGGGCAGCAATATCCTAGACCTGGTCATTACTAACATGGGCAACCAGTGTTCCCCACCAAAGGTCAATTCCTTGTTGGTCAGATCCGACCACAAGCTAATCACCCTAGACATCCACATCCCACCCCCACCCCCTATTAGGGAAACCACCGTAAAAATTTCTCCAAAGCCAACTTCATGCTTCTTAAGACAGAAGTGGCAAACTTCACGACACCCATGCAGACAGACAATAGAGGTACGACTGCTGAATCCTACACAAATGCACTTTATAAGCACTTACACGAGTGCATGGATCGTGCAATCCCTAACAGAACCAAGATGCTATCCTCCAAAAAAGGAACAATCTGGTGGTCCCCTGCCATAAACAAACTCTACAACAGAAGAAAGAAACTGTTCCAAAAAAGAGTAAAATCCCATGATTGGAGGAACTCCCTGGTCAGCCTCAGTAAGAAGCTGAGATCCCTCATAAAATCCTCCAAAGCTAGTTACAAAAACAAAATTACCACTGATTCTAAAGACAACCACAAAGCATTCTATAGCTATGTCAAGAATCTCAATGGCAACACTCAGATCTGCTCTTAGTTACTGCACAATGACACTAAATATACAGAACCAACTAATATTGCCAACATCCTGGCAGATAGGTTCAGTGCTAACTTTACCACCTCTCACCCCCTAAAGGGCCCATCTCTATACTGGAAGAATGCAAAGTTCCTGTAATCACGCCTGCACAGGTAAAAACCACACTCTCAAAAGCCAAGAACACAGCATCCATGTGACCTGACAACATCCCAGGCTGCATTCTACATGAACTACAGAACAAACTGGCACCCCACCTAAGTACCATGTTCAATCATAGTCTCACCACAGGCTTTGTGCCCACTGAATGGTGCACAGTGACGGTTATCCCACTCCACAAAGGGGGAGCCACCACAGACCCCCGGCAACTACCACTCCATTAGCCTGATGAGCCTGGTCTGCAAGGCTATGGAACGTATCATCATGGAACTTATAAACAATGACATTGGTAATCTCCAAACTCTGGACCCACCTCGTTCAGGTTTGTAAAAGGCATATGATGTCTCCTGAACCTGATAGACTTCTTTGAAGCGGTCTCCAAAGCCATGGATGAGGGTAAGGTGGTTCACACAGCCTATCTAGATCTCGCCAAGGCTTTTGACACCATCCCCCACTCTGGAATTATAGATAAACCCACTAAACTAGGTATAAATCCCTATGTCACAAGATGGGTTGCCAACTGGCTCACTGACAGAACCCACACTGTGAAAGTAGCAGACTCCAAATCCGACTTCAGACCAGTGACAAGTGGAGTACCACAAGGTTCCATCATGGGTCCGCTCCTGCTTGGTATCTACTTCTCTGAAGTACCGGCTAGCACAGAAGGTCTTTGGCTATTGAAGTTTGCAGATGACTGCAAACTAGCAGCCATAATCGAAACTCCTAATGATGTGGACATCCTACAAAAGGGCCTCACTGAGACAGATGCCTGGTGTCAAAGTCATGGCCTCAAGCTCAATGCCAAAAAGTGCATTGTCATCTCTTTTGGTAAAAACTCTGTACCCATGAACTACCAGATAGGTGGTAGTCTACTTAACACCAAAAGTGTGATAAGAGACCTTGGGACACAGGTGGACAGTAGTCTCTCCTTTGATAATCACATCATCACAGTAGTCAGGAAATCCTTCTACATGACACACCTCATCACAAAAGGTTTCTCATCCAGGAAAAAAAAGAGGTCATTGTTCCCCTCTACTCATCACTCATTAGACCCATTATAGAATACAGTGCCCCTTTTGGTATGTACCTCACAACACATCTACAACAACTGGAAAGGCCACAGAAATACCTCACAAAGAGGATTACCGGCCTCAAATAGATGCCTTACACAGACCATCTCAAAAACCTCCAGTTTTATTCCGTCGCATATCGCCTACTCAGAGGCGATCTCTGCCTAACATACAAAGCTATGTCAATCCCAGACCTGTTGGACATACTCCACTTAAAGAAATCCCAAGCCTTCCTTGCTACACGCTCTAGAGACCTAAAACTTGTCACCACAATAAACAGAACATGATGGAGGGCTATATTCCTGTCCCAGAGACTTTCCATATTCTGGAACAAACTACCTATCTATATCAAACAAAGCTCCTCATTAGCACTCTTCAAGAAAAATCTTGATGATTGGATGGGAGATAGGAAATTCATCGCGGGGATCACTTCTGTGGCTCTGCTCGACAGGGGCACAGGAAAATTATTTTCTTGGGTGGCAAAAGCCAGGGTACCTTTTTGGCTAGGCTTATATAGATCCTAGGGCCAATATCCTATTACCTACCTATGAACCTATGAAACCTTAACCCTGAGCCACTCTGCTGCTCGGGCATCACCTGTTGTAAATTGATCATACTGAAAATTTTCCTACTGTTGCATCAAAGTGAATACAATCAAACATTATGATATATCTGACTTATGGGGTACTTGTAATAGATTTCCTTAGCATTATGTGGACTCATGAGGCCAGAATATATCAATGAAATTCCTAGCACTCTACATTTGTGCTGATTTATGCACTTTATTACCTTGGCATTGTTGATTCAGAAAATACCTTTTCCCCATTAAATAAGCATATCCCATTTGTTGGGGCCAAATGATGTCCTTCCTCAATCAGGCTAGCAGCATGTTTTCAAACTGCAAATCAACTGCTGCTGTACAAGGGTGTAGCCAGATATATTCTTTGTACTCTACTGTGGTCATTTTTTGTGAGCATAACATAGAAAATGATAACTTTTTCAGGAAATGTTATATTTACAACAGTGTAAATGAAGGCCTCCAAAACATGTAATCCGTTTGTTTACAGAAGGATTGCTAATCTAAAAACAATATATTTAGCAGATTTAGAGGAAACAGATGAAACTAATACATACATTTATTAAGTGTTTGCTGTATAATATTTTGAGAGATGTGTCCATTTTTAAATGCCAGGTGAGTTGAGGGTATTATAAAAGTTTGTGAGTACAATGTGAAATTATCCATCTACTCCCTTTCTGGTGAAACTGGCATGTAAACATCAGCCATGATTCTCGTAGTTATACACCAAAAAGCTGCAATAGCTGACTCATGCAAACTGGTACCTGGAACAAGCACAGTACACACACAGTAGTCAGAAATAAGATTAAATCAATGAAATCAATTAAGTCAGTAAACAAAGTAAGAACTTAAGTTGCCTTACTTATTTTATTATTAGCTTCCTGCTGATGGATATGTGTGTTCTGTGCATGTTTTTGTTCCCTTATCTGTACAGGAAATAATGACAGCAATTTCAAAAACGAGTTCCCATTAGGGACATCAAATATTTACCTCATTTTTATTAGAATTCATTTCACTGCCAATCTTAAATATAGCAATCATCAATTTATGCAAATTTAATTTCCCAAAAGGCTAGCCCTTATAAGTTATGGCAAGAAGTCACCCCTATCACTCATTTTCCTGTCAAATTTTGCGTCTATATTAGAATACCGAACATTCAAAATTTCGAGTGTTCTAATATCGAACCCTATGAATCGAAAATTGAAAACATCGAACGTTCAGAACAGCAAATTTTTTCCTAGGGAAAAAAATTGCTGTTCCAAAACACATAAACACAACACAAGCACACCAAACAAACAGCAATTCACACACATACACCTAAACTCTTACACCTAACCCTACACTAAACTATACATACACCACTAACTATCCACTTACCTTAACCCAAGCCCTAACCCTAAGGTTCGTCACTATCGCACAGTCACCTCACCCGCACCCTAAACCTAACTCACCTACCCCACCCTAACCCTCATGTCCACACAATCGCACACTTACCTGACCCGTGCCCTAACCCTAACTCACCTAACCCACCCTAACCCTTACATCCACACAATCACACACTTACCTGAACCCGACCCGTAACTTTCCACCACAGAGCTGAAAATACCGAAGCAACAGAAACAGACAATCAAATTCTTTCCCAAGGAAAAAATTTGGTTTTCTGTTTCTTCGATATTTTCAGCGTTCGCTGAAAATGGGTCGATATTAGAACACTCGAAATTTTGAATGTTCGGTGTTCTAATATAGACCCCAAATTTTACAGATTGCAGATTTTCAGGAGTTCTTATTTGCTTCCTGGTGCATAGGGTACAGGTGTCTTTTTCACAGAGGAGCACACTTAACAGAACAAACCAGCATGTACCACTCATATTTTCCTTTTTGTAGGGTCAGACCATTGGAAATAAGTGCCTGTGCTCAGATGCAGCCTGAGATTACTTACTGGAAGTCATACCATTTAAATGTGGAGTCTGAAGGAATCAAACTGGGGACTACAGGATGAAGCTTACTAGCACTTCATAGCATTAGCCTCCTCAGCTAACTACCTGACATTTCACAGAGTAAAATACTTTGTCAAAGATGTTTTCCTACACAGGGCATCTAATTCACGGTCAAAGAGCTCACTATCTTTATCTACAACATGGAAGATAGGTGATCAAAGCCAAAACATTACTATTTATTGTTTCTTCCCTTAGCCATTGCACCGAAAGTATTGAGATCTTGGTCACTTCCCACTGAACATGGCTTATAATGCAGTGTATTTACTGTAGCATGGTATTTGCTTTAAACCATTAAGATCAGACATACTTTGCAATTTATTGACATAGTCTCTACTTGAATTCATCTTATAGGTTCATAGGTTCATAGGTTGGTACTAGGCTATCAGCCCTAGGGCCTATACAAGCCTAGCCATGACAATTCCCTGGCTATTTTTTCCCACACTATTTATTTCCCTGGACCCCTGTCTAGCAGGCCGACTGACGTGATCCCCAGGGTGAATTTCCTTTCTCTCATCCAGTCGTCAAGGTTCCTTTTGAAGAGGACCAAAGAGGCACTCTGCTTGACATGTATGGGCAATCTATTCCAGAGTCTGGGGAGTCTCTGGGTCAGGAACCTATCCCTCCAGCATGTTTTGTTTATTGTGATGACAAGGTTTAGATCCCTGGAGCATGTGGCTCTGAGGGATTGGGATTTCTTTAAGTGTAGCATGTCCAACAGCTCTGGGTTTGACATGGCCTTGTATGTTAAGCAAAGATCGCCTCTGAGTAGACGATATGCGACAGAGTATAGCTGGAGTTTTTTAAGGCGGTCAGCATAGGACATCTGCTTTAGGCCTGGGATTCTTTTAGTGAGGTATTTCTGTGGCCTTTCCAGTTGTTGCAGATGTCTTGAGAGGTACATACCAAACGGGGCATTGTATTCTATAATGGGTCTAATGAGGGATGAGTACAGTGGGACAATGACCTCCTTTTTTCTGGATGAAAAGCCCTTAGTGATGAGGTGTGCCACATAGAAGGATTTCTTGACTGTTGAGGCGATGTGGTTATCGAAGGTGAGACCACTGTCCACCTGTGTCCCTAAGTCTCTTATTAAACTTTCGGTGTTTAGTGTACTGCCACCTATATGGTAATTCACAGATACATGTTTTTTTCCCAAAGGGGATAACTATACATCTCTTGGCATTGAGCTTGAGCCCATGGCTCTGGTACCAAGCATCTGTTTCTGTAAGGCCCTTTTGTAGAGTATCCACATCATTTGGGGATTCAATAATGGCTCCCAGTTTGCAGTCATCTGCAAACTTTGTTATCCAGAGTCCCTTAGTGTTGGCCTGTACTTCAGAGAAGTAGATGCCAAACAAGAGCGGTCCCAGGACTGAACCCTGAGGTACTCCACTTGTCACTTGTCTGGAGCTGGATTTGGAGTTGGCTACTTTTACAGTGTGGGTTCTATCAGTAAGCCAGTTAGCAACCCATTGGGTGACGTAGGGATTAATGCCCAGCTTAGTAAGTTTATCTATGATTCCAGAGTGGGGGATGGTGTCAAAGGCCTTGGCAAGGTCTAGATATGCTGTGTGGACTACCTTACCCATGGCTCTGGAGACTGATTTGAAGAAGTCAATCAAGTTCAGGAGACAAGATCGGCCCTTCACGAACCCAAACTGGGTGGGGTCTAGTGTTTGAAGGTTGCCAATGTCTTTGTTTATAAGTTCCATGATAATACACTCCATGGTCTTGCAGATAAGGCTTGTCAGACTGA
This sequence comes from Protopterus annectens, assembly GCF_019279795.1. Lineage (NCBI taxonomy): Eukaryota > Metazoa > Chordata > Ceratodontiformes > Protopteridae > Protopterus > Protopterus annectens. Next base: position 349,733,047 of record NC_056735.1, on the reverse strand, counting down.
TGGGACGGTAGTTTCTGGGATCCAAGGTGGATCCCCCCTTGTGGAGTGGGATAACTGTAGCTGTGTGCCACTCAGTGGGCACGAAACCTGAGGTGAGGCTATGATTAAACATGACACTTAGGTGAGGAGCCAGTTCATATTATAGTTCATGTAGTACACAGCCCGGGATGTCATCTGGTCCCATGGATGCTGTATTCTTAGCTTTGGAGAGTGCGTTTTTTACCTGTGTGGCCGTTATTACCGGAATTTGGCAATCTTCCGGTATTGAGAGGGGCCATTTTGGGGGTGAGAGGGGGGGTGAAGTTGGCACTGAATCGATCTGCCAGGATATTGGCAATATCCTTGGGATCAGTATATTTAATGCCATTCTGTTTTAGCTCAGAGCAGATCTGAGCATTGCCATTTAGATCCTTGACATAGTTATAGAATGCCTTGCTGTTGTCTTTGGAATCTTTGGCAATTTTATTTTCGTAACTAGCTTTGGAGGATTTTATGAGGGATCTCAGTTTCTTACTGAGGCTGGTAAGGAAGTTTTTTGCATCCTGGGATTTTCCTCTTTTCTGCAACAGTTTCTTCCTTTTGTTGTAAAGTTTGTTTATGGTAGGGGACCACCAGATTGGCTTCTTTTTTTTGGATGAGAGCATCTTGGTTCTATTTGGGATGGCACGATTTATGCATGAGTGGATGTGCTCGTACAGTGCCTTAGTGTAGGATTCAGCAGTTGAACTTTCAGCTCCCGTCTGCATGGGTGTCATGAAGTTTGTCACTTCTGACTTGAGTAGCATGAAGTTGGCTTTGGAGAAGTTTTTTATGGAGGTTTCCTTACTGGGGGGTGGGGGTGGGATGTGGATGTTAAGGGTGATTAGCTTATGGTCAGACGTGACTAATGAGGGGGTGACCATAGGTGTGGAGCATTGATTTCCCATGTTGATAATGACCAGGTCTAGGATATTGGAGCCCCTGATGGGACTATGGATTAGTTGATCCAGGGTGTTGGAATTTATGAATTCCAAGAACCGTTGGGCAAAGGTGTTGGTACATGAGTAGCTTTCCCAGTTAATGGCAGGGTAGTTAAAATCACCCAGTATTAGGGTGTTTGGTTCTATCTTAATATTTTCCAGTATGTTTAGAAAGGTGTTGTGAGAATCTTGGGGTATGGTGGGGGATTTGTAGCAAGCTACAATTTGGATTGCAGTCTTACCTAGTGTTAGTTGCACCTGGAGAATTTCTATTACTGTTTTCTGTGAATTTGTGTTTAATCATACTGTACGTTCGTCTCTTGCTGCACTGTGTTTATGAGCTTCACTCAAAAAGTAATTTAGCCCACAAAAAGTAAGGTCAAATGATAAACATGGTGGGGCTCCCTTAAACAGGATATATTTACCTTGGGACTATCTCATGATATCAAGCCTCATGGCTATTAAAGGTAGGCAACTGTGATATTCCTGTATTCAGCAACGGCAAAGGGAATAAAAATGTGGTTTTTGCATGGTGATCATTGGAAAGAGGTTTTCCTACCTACCCAAGGTGCAGTGATCCCAGAACTGATAATAATTAATTTATAAAGGTGCAGGAATGTATCCCTCCCCCACACAAACGCGCAAACTTGGGAAATACAGGATTAAGCTCTCAACCAAAAAGCAACTTTATTAAATATTTTCCCAGATACTTTATTAAACATTTTCCCAGATAGACCTTTGGATGAATTTTTATCCACTTCTGTTCAGGAGAATGTTTTCAACTGCATATCCTAGACACTCCAGCAGTTTACATGAGAGAGAATGGATTACTCCAGCACAGTAGTCGGCAACACACTTATTCAAATATACTGGTCGATTCTTTATAAAGCTGTGCGTTATTCAACATGTGGGTGCAATAAACTGCATGTTTCCTTTTCATATAACATTCTTCAGCTTCCAAATTAATTTTGTAGTATACCTTAACCCAAAAATGTTATATTAGCATAGCTGCTGTAGGTCTAAAACCCTGGTTATGAGAATTTCTCTGATGTTGAGTGTTCATAAAAGTCTTATTTTAATTTAATTGTATTTATTTATTTGTTGATTGATTGATTGATTGATTTCTTCTTTTGTCCACCCTTTGGCTGACAATTTGTTTGTTTCTGGGTCTCTCCTCATCCATTGGGTCTACCAAAACTTCGCTGCCACTCTTGGATTGACATTAACACAGGTTCAGGCTTGTTGAGAAGAGCGAGGCTTCCTGGAACAGCATAACACTGCTACCACGGAGGTTTTCTGCTTTAAAGCTTGTTCTCCACCCCTGCATGCATTTGTGTTGCCTATGGGGAGGGGGGGGTGCAATGGGTTCACAGCATATTATACACTCCTGTATGTATGACTCAGGCAAAGTCCTGCTCCTTTACAGGTAGTACTATTTGTTTGTCGGTTTCAGCCTTCACCAGGGACCAACTGTTGAGGTATGTCAGAGTGGCAACGCCATCCTTCCTAGTGCCAAGGTCAAACATCTGAGCCACAGAATCAAACTCAGATCACCTGGGCTGTGGTCTGGACCTTATCCCTCTTTGCCACCGACAAGTCTGTTTTCTCACACAAGATGATGCGGTTCTCATCCTTCCTCCTTGCATTTTCCACTGTCTTGATCCCAACAATTTCACTCTTTATGTTTTATTTTCTTTTCAGTCTCATTTCTACTGATCATAACCTGCCCCATTCCTACCTTCCTTCCTTCCTTTGCCTTCCTTTTGTTTTACTCTGCTGTCAACTCCTCTGATTATTTCTGAAGAGTTTGGTTTGGTTTGGTAACAAAGGCATTTTGTCATTACCCTGACACAGAGTAATAATGCAGGAAATGCATGGTACCACTTGTTGAACTGATTACAAATCAACTGAAAGCAACTGAAGGCTGCCACACTTCTTGTTTATCCAGCCACAATTTAGTGTACAAAACTGGTCCAGATGATACAGTCATCATGCAACATGTTTCTTCGTCAGTTACATCTCTTTACGTGGAAAATTTAGATCTTTATAAATGCAAAATATTCTCCAGGGTTATCATTTTGAATTTTTTATCAGTTACATAGCCAGCCTTAAGCACAGGCCATCTAGGTAGTCGCCTAGGGTGCCACTCTAGTAGGGGTGTTCTTGCAGTATTTATTTGTTTATTTATTTATTTTATTTATATTTTTGAAGTAAATAAATGGTTTCTTAAAAATATCCCACCAGCAGCTTCTCACCACCAATGGCCAATATGGATGTAAAATATATTTTAAGTCCAGCACATTCAACGATGAAATGAATAAAAACAAACATGGTTGCCAACTGTGCTAAAAACACTGTTTATTGTAAAAAATAAAATAAAAAAACTGAGCGCTTTCATCCCATTGATACAGGACTTCATCAGAGTAATGAAATGTATTCACAAAAATCAGTATTTATAGCCTCTAAAACTCCACCCTCCTAATCAACTGCTAGTTAACAGCAAACATTGTATCGGGAAAATTGTCTTAAAGTAATAAGTCAGAGATAAAAGCCAAAGCTGTATGCGTGAAACACAGTGTGTTACACAAGTAAAATATTAAAACACCTATAACGCATGAACTTCCAGTCCATTCCAATAAAAGAAAGCCAATGAAATATATATTAATTAAAATAACAATGACATATATGTGGGAAAGCATTTTGTTAACTAACAGATTTTAATTTAAGAAAACCAGTCATATTAATTTGATCATTTAACCCCCTTGGTCTCATAGCATTTGTTTTTAACTGCCATTCTATCTCCTTCTTTTTAATACGATTTTTAAAGGGCTACCTCTTAAGTCATTCTCAACAATATCTACTACAAAAACAAACAAAACACAAAACATAACAAAGGAATGTCCTTCATTGCTCTAAATATTAGGAAACATGACTTGAAAAATGTAATTTGGAGATATATTCAAAGCAATGAGGGACATTCCTTTATTTTTTTCTTTTTGTAGTGGATACTGTTGAGAATGACTGAAGAGGTGGCCCTTTAAAAATCATATTATAGGTTCATAGGTTCACAGGTGTTTACTAGGCTAACGACCGCAAGGGCCTTTTTAAGCCTAGCCATGCATCCCAAATCTCTGACAAGTTCTGATACCCTTGATAAGTGTAAGCATTGGCCTGGGAGATGAACCATTTACAGGTTACCTGTGTCCATTAGAGACATAGGTGCCAGACTAGGATGACTTTCCGGTTTACCATCCAATTGTCCAAGCTGCACTTGAATTAGGTTAGGGAGGAACTCTGCTTCACATGGATGGGGAGCCTGTTCCATAGACAGGGAAGTCTCTGCGATACATACCTATCTCTCCAGCAGGTCCTATTTATATCACAGGCAAGGTTTAAGTCTTTAGAACAGGTAATTCTGGTGCTGTTTGTTTTGTAGATATGCAGGAGGTCCATTAGAGTGGGGTCTGACAGTGCCCCGTCTGCCAGGCATAGATCTCCCCTCAAAAGCCTGTAGGAGACAGAATACAGGGATAAGGCCTTGAGGCAGTTGGCATAGGAAATTATACTTACACCCTGTATTCTTTTAGTGAGGAACCTCTGTGGATGTACTAATTGTTGGATATGCCTTGTTAGGTACATACCAAAGGGGCATTGTACTCAATGACAGGTCTGATGAATGCTGACTACAATGGAACAATGACTTCCTTGGACTTAGATGCCATACCTTTGCTTATAAGTTACGCAACATAGAATGATTTCCTCACCACTGTAGACATGTGATGGTCAAAAGGCTAAATTACTATCTATGTGTGTCCCTAAGTCCCTGACTATTGGGTTAATTCTAAGGGGTGTGTTGCCAATATGATAGTTACCGGGGATGGATGACCTCCCAAAGGATACTATTATGCACTTCTTGGCATTTAGTTGTAGTCCATGGCTCCAATACCAGTTGTTTGTCTGTGCTAGCCCCTCCTGGAGAACATTTGTGTCAGTGTGAGATTAAATAACTGCTCCTAATTTGCAATCATCTGCAAATTTAGTCAGCCACAGACCACTGACATTGGCCTTGCTTTCTGAGAAGTAACTGCCAAAAAGGAGCAGTCCTAGGACTGACCCCTGAGAGACTCCACTTGTGAGTGGCCTCTTTGTAGCGGTGGACCCCCTAGTTCTAACTTCCTGGGTCCTATATGTGAGCCATCTGGCTATCCATTGGGTGACATACAGGTTTGTACCTAACCTCTTGAGTTTGCTAACAATGCCCAAGTTGGGTATTGTGCCAAATGCCTTGGCCAGGTCAATGTAGGATGGGTGAAAAATGTTGCCCTCATCCATTGCTTTGGTGACCTTCTCAAAGAAGTCCACCAGGTTGAGTAGGCATGATCTGCTCTTGACAAAACCAAACTGAGTTGGGTCCAGTGTCTGGAGGTTTACTATATATCTATTGATCATCTTGTTTGGAAGTTACAGTTAAATAGTAATTCCAGAGGCCCTGATAGGTCATGTTTCATGCTATTTAAAAGGCATCCTGGGATATTGTCTAGCCCATTGTTGCAGTGTTCTTGGTCTTAGAGAGAGCATTAAGAATCTGTTCCCTGGTGATAGTAGGGGGAGTTATATTTGATGATATTTCCTGAATGAAGGTTGAGAGGGAGAGAGGTAAAGTTGGCGATTAATTTATCAGCCAGGAGGTTTGCTATATCTTCTGGCTCAGTACAGGTGGCTCCATTCACAATGAGCTGTGCACACAATTGCGTATTGCCTTTGAGGTTGTGGACATAGTTAAAGAATGCTTTGTGGCTGTCCTTGGCCTGGGAGGCCAAACTTACCTCAAATTTGGCTTTGGTAGACTTTATTTGTCCTCTGAGTTGTTTGTTTAGTTTGATGAGAGTGCTTCTGTCTTGCTGGGTGCTGAACCTTCTAATTTTTTGCGATGATTTTCTTCCTCCTGTTATACAGTCTATTGATTTTGTGATTCCACCAGGGTGGCTTGTTTTTTGAGTTAGTTCTGTACTACTTCCTAGTGGGTACAGCTGCCTCTATGCAGCTATTAACATGCTTGTATAGGATTTCTGGGGTCTATATTAAATCAGCGAATGCTTAAAAAAGTGAACGCTGATTTATCGACCCCATGTAAGTGAAAGCTTACAATCCTGAACACTTAGAACATTGATTTTTTTTCCCAGGGAAAGAAATTGCTGTTTCAAAAAATAAAAATAAAAAAAAAACTTTAAAACATTCCATAAAGTAGGGGCTGTGCCCCCCACACCCCCTCTACTTAAATCTACCAACTCCAAGATCACACTACAGTGACGAAAATGGCAAAATAACGAAGGTGACCAAGCGATTTCTTTCCCAGGGAAAGAATTCACTTATATGCCATTTCGGTATTTTGCCGTTTTGTGCTTTAAAGTTCGATCAAGACGCATTTGAAATAATACATCTTCGATCATATAATAGGGAGCAGTTTTCTGTCAACAGTTCTGCATAGGCAGCAGTGTTCTCAGGGTTTATAGGTGCTTGAAATTTTGCCAAGTTCTCACTTAATAGCAGGAGGTTAGCTTTAGAATAATTCTTGAATATTCCAGGTTTAGTTGGGGGTCCAGGTTTTATTTTTCCTTCAAAGGAGATCATTTTGTGGTCTGACCATACCAGAGAAGGCATTACAATAGGGGGTGTGCAGCAGTCTCCCATATTAGTGAGGACCAGATCCAGTATGGCTGCACCCCTGGTTGGTGTATTGACTATCTGGTCCAGGGAGTTTGTGTTTACAAAATCCAGGAATCTCTGTGCATGTACGCTTGGTGTCATATAGGACTCCCAGTTAATAGCAGGGTAATTAAAGTCACCCATGAATTTGGTATTGGGTTGGATGGTTAGTGCTTCTAATAAGTTTAAATACATGGTATGGGTTTTCTGGGTCATAGAGGGGGACCTATAACTTGCAAGGAGGTGGTATTGGATTTTACCTGTGGTGATGTGAAAATGGAGCAACTCAAGTGCATTGTCCTTTTTGCCTGGCCTTGAAGTATATTTATTTTTGATGTAAATAGAGACACCTCCAACTTTAGTCCCTGCCTGTGAAATAGCTGGCCTAAATGTGTGGAAGGCATTATAACCTTACATTGTTGGTGTGCTCTCTGTGGCTTTAAACCATGTCTCAGTGACTGCATGGACGTCAGCATTCTCTAGGGTAAAGACAGCATCTAGGGAGTGGAGTTTTTTATTTAGACTCCTAGCATTGAGCAGTAATACCTTTAGATTTTCTTGGTTTTGATTTGCTATGTCAGAAGTACTTTCAGTTTGGCATTAGCTAAAAAGAGGCACTATAGGGGAAGACAATGTTTTAGCTATTATTCGAAAGCCTATAGGGGAGAGGTGCAGACCATCCCTGGCAAAACAGTGTGGTCTGTTGACGATCTCCTTCCATGGTGACAAATATTGCACCCCATTAGAATGACACCAGAAACTAAGCCAATTATTAAAGTCAATCATCTTTTGTTCATACATTGGCATCAACCTTGGAGAAGGTAAAATTCCGCTCAATGCTAGGCTCATACCAGCCTGAGACACATATTCCGAGAGCTCCATGATGCCTCTCTTCATATACTCTGGGGAGGTACTTCTCAGGTCATTTACTCCCACATGGACTATGACTGAGACATGAGACATATTGGTAAATGTGGTCCAATGACCTGAGTATATGCGTAATATGGCAGATCTAGCCCCTGATAAGGAACTGACCATAACTTCCTCCTTGCTCAGCCTAGCGAGAGGGACATCAGTGTGCCTCACAATGAAATCTCCAATGATTAAAATGTTGGATTGTGTGGTGGCTTGCCTTATGGGCTTAGAGGTAGAGGCTCCATGAGATGTAGCTCTATGTGTATATCTGAAAGAAGGAGACAGAATGGCAGTTAAAAACAAATGCTATGGGGCCAAGGAGGTTAAACGAACAAATTTAATTTCTATGACTAGTTTTCTTAAATTAAAATCTGTTTGTTAAAGAAATGCTTTCCAACATTTATGTCATTGTTATTTTTAATTAATATATATTTCACTGCCTTTCTTTTATTGGAATGAACTGGAAGTTCATGTGTTATAGGTGATTTAACATTTCACTTGTGTAACATACTGTGATTCCCGCATACAGCTTTGGCTTGTATCTTTGACTTATTACTTTAAGACAATTTCCCCAATACAACTTTTGCTATTAATTAGCAGTTGATTAGGAGGGTGGAGTTTAAGGGGCTTTATATACTGCTGTTTGCAAATACATCCATTACTCAAATGAAGTTCTGTATCAATAGGATGAAAGCTCTCATTTTTTTTTATTTTATCTTTTACAGTAAACACTGTCTTCAGCAGTTGGCAACTGTAATCATTTTTATTAATTTCATCATTGGATGTGCTGGACTCAAAATGTGTTTTACGTCCATATTGCTCATTGGTGGTGGCTGAAGCTGCTGGTGCTTGGTTATATTTTTGTTTGTATTCTTATTTCCTAGTTTCTTTCTTTAAAATATGTTGAATGAATACATATAAAATGAAGAGTAAGACAAACTGTGAGAAAAAGGATGAAAAGGTAATCTGGATGGTGTAGGTAGACCAGGATGGGGGCACCCGGTGGTATGGGGTGCTGTGAGGTCATTTTGTCTAGGGCACCAGTTGATCAAAGGCCAGCCCTCATCAGTTAACAAGTAAAATTACAACTTTATGGAAAAAGTACAGTTGTGTACACTTACCATAAATGTAGATGTTCGAGTGTATTCATTGTTGCAGTCATCACCTCTGGGTTATCCCTGCTGTGGTAGCCCTCAGCCGGCCCAAATACCACAGTCAATGTTTTTCTGCTGTCACTTGCTGTCTGACATCAGGTCATCAGTGCTATAAAAGAAGGCAGCTGACGCCATTACATCAGTTTGTCTTGCTCTAACCAGTCACAGGCCCAAGTACACATGGTAAAGTGGTCCTGGTGGCTAAAAGCCACCATTAGAAACTTATGTCTCCCTAAAGAAAGAAGATATAAGGGGGAAGGAGGGTGAGAAACCAGGACTGCAACAGTGGAATATACTTGAAAATTTACATTTATGGTAAGTGTACACAACTGTACTATGTTCTTCGTGTTTCATTGTTGCAGTCATCACCTGTGGGAGGATTCCCAAATCTGAGGAGAGGGGTGGTAGGATTAGTAAGAGACCTAGGAATGGGTCAGCATGCCCTGCAGAACTGCAGAGGCAAACCTTGCCCTAGCATTAGAAAATAGAGGTAGGTGGTAATGCTTGGTAACGGTATGGACAGAAGTCCAGGTGGCAGCTTCCAGGATGTCCCTGCTGGGAACTCCTCTGAGGAATGCTGTGGAAGTGGAGCCTGCCCTAGTGGAATGGTTTCAAATAGACTTGGGGGGGGGGGTTTCCAATGCAATATATAGCAGAAATGGATACAGTGTGATATCCATTTGGAAATGGTATGTTTGGAAATGGGCTTCCCCTCTGCCCCTGGGGCAACGCTGACAAGTAGTTGGTCTGTTTTCTTGAAGGGTTTAGTATGGTCCAGATAGCATCTGAACTGTTTGTCCACATTTAGTGAGTGCAGAGCTCTTTCCCCCTTGTTTTGAGGGTTAGAAAGAAGGTGGGTAGATGCATGGCCTTGTTGAGAGTTACATTAGATACTACCATGGGCATAAAGGAGGGATTAGTCCTCAGGGAGACCCTGTCTGCATGGAAGATGAAGGGCTCCATGGCCATCAGTGCCTGAAGTTCTGAAACCCTTCTGGCTGAGGTGATAGCTAGGAGACAATCAGTCTTCCAGGACAGGTATCTTAGTTCTGATGAAGCAGCAAATTCAAAGGAAAGGAAAGTTAGTTTTTCCAAAACATAATTCAGGTCCCAGGCTGGAGTGGGTGGCTTTCTGGGAGGTCTGATATTAGAAGCCCCACTGAGGAATTGTTTAATCAATGGATGGGAGAACAGGGGCTGTTCTATAGCAAAATTAGCTGAAATGGCTGAGGTGTGGATTTTAATAGGGGAGAAGGAGAGGCCACTATTAATAGCTCCACTAGGTAGTCCAGGATAAGAGGGATGGAAGGTTGTGAGGTATTGCCCCCTCTGGACTGGCTCCAGGAGCAGAATCTTTTCCATTTTCCTCCGTAATATTTTCTGGTGCTGGGCCTTTTGGCCTCTGTGATGATGTCTAGGACCTGTTTGATTAACAGGGGTCCCTTGTTTGCCTTTAGAGTATTAACCATGCTGATAGTTTGAAAGTCTGCAAGTCTGGGTGCAGCATTTCCCCCCCCCCCCCAACTGAGTTAAGAGGTCTGAGATCAGGGGAAGCTGCCTGGGAGGTTGTAAGGTCAGGCTGCACAGTAAGGGATACCAATGTTGTCTGGGCCAATCTGGAGCAATGAGGATGGCCTTTGATCTCTCCTCCTTTATTTTGATCAGTACCTTTGGAATAAGAGGCAGAGGAGGGAATGCATACACAAAGGGGGGTGTTCCAGGGGAAGGTCAAGGCATCCACTTTCCACACTAGGTGGTGATACTCCCTGGTAAAGAATTTTTTCAGCTGATGGTTGAGATGCGAAGCAAAGACAGCCACCTCCGGAATCCCCCATGCCTGAGTGATTTTTAAAAAGATTTTTCCTGTGAAGCTGCCATTCGTGGGGGTCCAGTAAGTTTCTGGTTAAGTGATCTGCCAGGGTTTTGTTGATCCATGGTAGGTATTGGGCTATCAGGTGTAGTCCCATGGAAGAGGCTGTCAGCTAGAGGTTCAGAGCTAGCCTGCACAGAGGGTAAGATTGGGTCCCTCCCTGTTTGTTGATGTACTACATTACTGTGGTGTTGTCTGTTTTGATAAGGAGAACCCCTGGCTAGAGATGGGGTTTGAAGGATGTCAGAGTCTTCTGTACTGCCATCATTTCCTTCTGGTTGATGTGTAAGGGAAGGTGTTGGGCATCCCAGAGACCTTGGGTGCACTTGCCTTCTAGGTGAGCACCCCAAGCTATGTCTGCGGTGTTGGTAGTAATGGTCTGCCCGGTTGGGCAGAGGGGAAGGAAAGACCCTTGTTCTGGACACAGGCCTCTGCCCATCAGAGAAACTCAGCCCTTATACAGGGGATCAGAGGGAGAGAGGTCTCTAGAGGTTGAGAGTGCTGACACCAAAGGTTCTTTAGGTACCATTGAAGTTTTCTCATGTGAAGCGTGGCCAGAGGAATTAGAAGGATGCAGGATGCCATGTACCCCAAGGCTTGCAGGAACTTACTCGCAGTGAGGTGACTTCTGGAAGCCAGCTGAGTAAAATAGAGAGGCAGGAAGCTCTGGTTTTCTGGGGATAGGAAGGCCATTTGAGATGATGTGTCCAGCATTACTCCCAAGAAAATGATCTTCCTGGAGGGTGTTTGCTTTGATTTCTTCTCATTGGTGGTGTACCCTAAGTAGGTTAGGAAGGTTTTGACAAAGAGGATGTCCTTCAGGAGCTTTTCTTTGCAATCTGCCTGAATGAGGCCATCATCCAGATAAGGATAAATTTGTATATTTTTTTCTTTCTGCAAAAGGCTATGGCTGGGGCTAAGCATTTGTTGAATACCCTGGGAGCAGTAGATAAGCCAAAGGGTAGTACAGAGAAGTGAAAGTGTTGTGAGTCTGCTTTGAAGCGAAGGAATTTCCTGCAGGATTTCCTTATGGGTATGTGGAGGTAGGCATCTTTTAGATGTAGGGTAACTAACCAGGCAGTTTTTGTCAGCATAGGTAGGCAACAGCTGCTGCAAAGTTACCATTTTGAATTTGGGGACCACCAGGAAGGTGTTCAGAATGGATAGATCCAGGATGGTGCACCAAGTGCCCTCTTTTCTGGGAACAAGGAATAGTTTGGGATAAAAGCATTTGCCTGTTTGATCTGAGGGGACAGGTTCTACTGCCCCTTGGGATATGATAGTTTGGACTTGTTTCAATGCCTCTGCCCACTGATTTGGAGGTAAGTCTGGGTGCCCTCTTAGAATTGGGAGTTTGTTGAAGGAGAATTTGTATCCCTGAAAAATGATCTTTAAGACCCATTGGTCCTTTGTTACAGAAAGCCAATTTTCTTTACAGAGGAACAGGCTTCCTCCTAGCTTTTGGTGAGTGAAAAGAGGGAAGAGGGGGGAGAGGGAGTCATTGAGAGTTTTTGCCATAGAGGGATGGCTTAGAACTCTCTGCCTTTGGAGTGGAAGTGGTCCACTGTTTGGTTCTCTGCTGTCCCTGGAATAGGAGTCTGGATGGTCTGTCCCTGAGGGGGCTTACCTTGACCCTGTCTGCTAGGTGCAGGAAAGGACCAGTGTTTTGAGGGAAAATTCCTGCATAACCTAGGAGGTTGCACCTAAAGAAAATCTTTTACTGTTTGCATAGATTTTGCTTTGTCTTCCATCTTTTTAATCACCTCTTCTGCTTTTACTCCACACAAGCTGCCCTTATCCAAGGGTGCATCAAGTAATTTAGATTTGACATCATCAGGGAGAGGTTGTTCCTTCAAATATGCATATCTCCTAATGACAGATCCTGACACTGCTGCCCTGCTTGAGGCTTCTAGGGTGTCACAGCCACAGTGTAATGAGTATTTAGTCACTTGACAAGTAGAGTGCAGTAAATCTGCTAACTCTTTCAAATTGGCACAGTCAGGAAAGGTTGAAATCTTTTGTTTTGATAGTTCCAAAGTGTGCTGTTGATATTTTAACATGTGGAACTGATAGCTGAGTGCTCTGATAGCTAAGGTTGCAGAGGTGTATACTGTTTTGCCCCATCTCTTCAGAGCTCTGGAGTCCTTGTCAGAATGAATAGGACTCTTTGCAGAACTAGCCTTAGCTCCTTTTGGTCCCTGTGTAATGACCTCCAGGTCTGCAGCAGGATTTCTGTACAGATATTTGTGATAATCTGGTACTCTGTAATACCTGTCCAGTTTTCTTGGAGCAGGTGGGAGGGCATCAGAAGTTAAGCTGGATTCAAGGAAGACATCATCAACCACCTCTAAGATTGGAGAGACAGCCAAGGGTCTGTGCTGGGGCAGGTCTAGAAACTCTCTTAGTCTTTTCTTAGACTGAAGGAAGTCCTGGGATTCCCAGTGGAAATGTTCCCTGAGGGTGTGAAGGGTTTCACCAAAGGAAAGATCTTCTGGTGGGGAGGCAGAAGGAATGGATTCCTCTGCATCTGAATCCTCATAAGCAGTCAGAGGTTGTTGCCCCTCTTCAAAATCTGAATAATCAGACTCCTCAGAATCCTGTTCTGTCAGTATTTCAGGAGAAAGGTCTCTTTTCCTTTTAGAAGTTGTGGCCTGACTACCCCTGATAAGAGAGATAAGATCCTCCGCCATTTTAAGCATTTGACCTTGGGGTGGTGGATCAGGAGTAAAATGGTGGCTAGAGGTAGTTTTCCTAGGAGTGGCCTTGCTTCTAGACCTAAGAATATCCCTTGGTCTGAGAGAAACGGTAGTCAGAGAAGAAGACATCGTTTTATGTCTACATTCGGTAGTGCAAAAACTTCCTCGGAAGCCTGTGCCTGCATTCTGGCTCCAGACCCAACCAAGGCAGAGAAAGCCAAAGGCTCGGAAGATGAAGAAGATTTCTGTGGCATACCAGACTACAAAAGGTTCTCAGTAGAGGCCTGTGAAGGTATCAAATCGGGCATCAGGGGCTGCGAAGGCACCTCACTGAATTCCGGAGAACTGACGACCTGCTTAGCGGTAAAGTCGTCAAAAGGCTTAGCCTTGTATGGTCTGTCTCTATCTTTATCCTTATGTTTTTTCAGAATGTCTATGGATTGTAGGCTGATGGGCACCATTTCGGAATGCAAAGATGGAAGATAAAAATACCTGGTTACAATAAGAGCTCTACAACGAATGGTTCTTGTGTAAAAGAGGGCACAGAACCAGCAACAGGGCCGTCGTGGTCTGTGCTAAACAAGTGACGCATTACGAATGGAAGTCTCGGTGTGGTATTTGCTCTCCACGGGTGAAACAATTGTTAACTTTTTTTGAACATCGGTTAGTGCAATATAAAAGGATCCCCAACAGGGTACTTAGCTTTAGACGTTTTCACCTGTAATTCAAACTCTGGTAGCGACCGACCGGCACACTTGTGAACTGCTTCTTCTACGAGCTCCAAGGCAAGAAAGACTGAAGAAATGGTGTCAGCTGCCTTCTTTTATAGCACTGATGACCTGACGTCAGACAACAAGTGACAGCAGCTGATGCAGGAAAACATTGACTCTGGTATTCGTGCCAGCCGAGGGCTACCACAGCAGGGATAACCCACAGGTGATGACTGCAACAGTGAAACATGAAGAACATCATTAATTATGTATCAAATTTCCAAACCCAGAGTATTAAAATACTATTGTGTTTTTCTTTGGGACAACCAAGATCCATAACCATAAAGACTGTTTGGAGAACTTGTATCCAGAAATGAAGCATGGTTGCTGGGTCAGCAATCCACGGATGACTCAGTGAAACTACTGTTCATACAACCCTCCTCGAAAGACTATGGGAACCTGCAGCAATCTAAGTATTCTGAATTATTCCATGAACACACATTTCATTATCTTTTTCAGCAATACCATTCACCTCTTGTTGAAACAAAACAAAAAGTGTATATACATTCACAATTATCAGCTCATGTTTAACACATATGTTTCATAGAAAAATAGCTTTATAGAAAAGTCAGTGATTTTTTTTTTCTTTGTATTTAAAAGAACAAGTCATTAACAATAAATTAATATATCTAGAATGCTAATACTTGTAAGAGAAAAAAACGTTTTGACATATTATAACATATGTAAATATTCAGCTATAACAGGTCTTTATATATATTTTGTTTTGCAGTGCCTGAGTTGCACAGGTGTCCTTGCTTACATATATATGCATCTATTTGTGGAAAGGGATGTACTGACAGAGTTTTATGGTCAATGGATTGTACACCAATGTTTTCAAAGTCAGTCCCTAGAGCACCTTAGGGAGTGGTCTCACTGTGCTTCAAGTGGTTTGATATCCCCTCTATTTACTCCATGTGTCAAAATTTAAAATGTACATTCTTTGCTGCTTAAAGATTTTAATTTGATGCAAAGCTAAAAGTAGTGTTGTCCAACAGCCTTACTTATAGTGACAAAGAAAGATGAGAAAATGTAAAAAGATCTGGTATTCGAAGAAGGAATGGAGGGAGAGTGAATTATACTGAGACATTGGCCCAGCCTGAAAATGGCATTGATGAAAAGAATGAATTATTACAGCTTATTATTAAGAACATTTGCAAGAACTTGAAAGGGAAGCTGTCCTTTATTTAGACATATTCCATCTATCTGCAGCTCTGTTGATCACAGTTCATCACTCCTCAGTATATTTAAGTGTGTGAGAATGTCAGATCCACAGACTATATCTCTAAATACATTTTCTCTGAGTTGGTGCAACTTCAGAGTAAGTGTTTTTAGAAAATAGGGGAGTTGAACCCAGCTCCGTGTCAGGAGGTCTGTAGCTGCATATATCGCATTGAGACTTCCATGCATTACTCTGTGATGCAGTATCAGTGTGTCACAACATTCTAAAGCAGTTATGGCCATGGCTTATGAAGGACTGCTTTGCATATGTGTTTACTGAAGTTACTGTTAAACAGCTCGCACCTCGTTATGCAAAGTGGCTCTATACCACTGGAGTCCATTCACTGCAATCTAGAAGTCCTCAGACTGACAATTTAGTTGTGAACACTGTAATATCTTATACAATTGTATTCTGGAGGTTAAAAGGGAAAAACACTTGCACATTATCAATATTTTAAAGGGACTGAATAGACTGCAGACTACAACAGACAAATAATTATGAAACTGTATATTGAAATGTATAATTTTTTAAAAGTGATTAGAATAAATTCAGTTTTAAATTATATTTAGAGGGACTATGCTTTGATGTAGGTGATGTTCACTCTGAATGAGTGTACATGGATGTCTAGTTAGATTCTAGGAATGCACCCCCAGAAGACCACTGAAGAGCTTAGCCCAATCACCTCAGATGCTGTCAGGATAAGCAGGGATGCCAGAAGCTGCTGAAGGCTAGGAGGGGGAGGCAAAAGGGGCACTCAGTGATCTAAAAGGGCAGTTTTTTTAACTGTCTATTACCATAATAGAAGCATATCTGTAACACAAGATGTATACAGTATAAATATGAGTTACATTTGGAATGACTGCACAAAAGTTTTATACAAACGTACAATGAAACTAATGTAGCACTGACATGGTATGTGATCTGTTAGCCATGTATTCAGAAGTTAGAGAAAAAAAGTGCAGTAGTGCTCTAACACACTTCCTATTGCCACACAGACAGCAACCACCCAGAAGAGTGGTGGAAAGCTGTCAAATGTATCATTTAGGACTACAAATGAAGTGTTTGACGGCTTCCTACTGCCCTTTTGTGGCAAGCACTGACTGTTGTTAATGCGGTAGTGTGTCTAGAGCTTAACAGTAGTAAAAGGTACTTAATAAAAGATTGTTAATAACCTTTTTGATGTCAGAATGGTGTTTGACAAGCCTGCTTGTTCCTCACATGCAGAGCATAACCATAGTGATCCATACACTGCAAGTCATAATCTTTCAAAAATAAGACATAAAATGCATCACAGAACATCTTGGTCCTGGCAGCGTCCACAACTCAGGTTGTAGAAGTGGAGTTTGATACAGACTTATTGAAGGCTTCTGCCAAGGTCCCACATGTTCTACAACTGGCCCTGCTCAGAGGTGTGCACATAAAGTTGCAATAGGATCTGTGTGAGGGTGGTGGGGAGTGTGAACAGTGAGATTATTATTTCTTAAATTCTCCTTACAATCAAGACTCAGAGGTGTGCACAGAACATCACTATAATGTTTTTGAGACTGCAGAAAGTGTGGTCTTTATTTCTCTAGTTTTCCTTGCAATTACACCTCAGATGTATGTAGAAAAGATCACAGTGGCTTCTCTAGGGTTCTGACAGGGAAGTCATTATTTCTTTAACACAATCACACCTCAGAGATATGCACACAACATCATTAAAGCTTTTGGAGAGGCAATGTACTGCCTAGCAGCAGCAGACTGGAAAACATAACTGTGATATTTTTTTCTCTTTTCTCACAAGTACATATCAAAATTATATACAGGTGGCAAATTTTTGGAGATAGGGGTAAGGAGGCATATTGAGAATATACAAAATCAACAAGTTAAAATACGTTAATATATTCTGGTTGTCAGACAGATGCACAGAAGGTAGCTGTCTTTTGGAGATGTGGGTGAAGGGGCAAACTGTATGATCTGTGACTATAGCAGCTGCTTGAAATATAGGACTGAGATAATTTATTCATTCACTTTTATCACAGTCCAGCATCAGAGGGATACACAGAAGGTGACGTATTTTTCTTCTCTTTTTGACAGAGCAGCAGACACTATTCTACAATATGATTCATGCACCTTTACAAGATTTTATCTTCACTGTTTATTGGAAAGTACTTTTTTGTCAGCTTTCATCATTAAGCCTTAGGCACAAATTATTTAAAGACTGAAGTTCTTTAGTTAGTTATGATTTTTGTCCAGGCTATAATTGTAACAAAAGGCTGGGGGGATAAAAGCTCTAAAATGTACCTCACCGGCTTCTGAGGTTCAAGCAGCATCCACACTATCAGCTCATTCTGTTATTTCCGACACAGTTATTACACTGCCGTCTTGACCATTCAGGGAGTAGTGCACAGCTACAGGAATAAAATGAAAAGAAATAATTTATTTCTTTCCTTTGCCACAATTTTTGTTCAGGCCATTTTTTGCTCAAAAACTTTGGAAAAACACAATTCAGCGCATCTAGGATGCAATGGCTTCTGGGAAGCTGAGACCTCCAGCTTAATTTGATAATTTTCTCCTCATTTATTATACTGTAACATTGTCCATTTAGGATACAGTGAAAGAATGCAGGAAAAATCTGAAGAGTACAACAAAGTATGAGAAAACAAGAAAAAAGTAATTTGAATAATTGGACAAGGCCAGGATGGAGAGGGAGTAGGAGGGACACTGGATGCATACAGGGGGAGGGGAGTAGTGGTCAGTGCAGGCCCATGGAGTACTTTTCCAAGGGTTTCATTTCAGCAAAGGCCAGAGTCAAAATATCCAACACTGCAAGAGACTGCTCCAATCAAATACATCACACAGCATATCAACAAGGTTTGTTATTCGCCATAAGAAACACACACACACACACACACACACACACACACACACACACACACACACACAATATGTTTGGTTTTGTCAGATTTCTGGCATACAATAATTCTTTTGGTTGTATCCTTATTTTGTTACTACATATCATCTACCTGTTTGCACAATAATGTTAAACATGCCCTTTCAGACATACTCTTCAAGTTGTTTAACTTACGTTTAGCTAATGGATTTGCCTCTGATGAGTGGCACACTGCAGTGGTGATGCCCCTTGTGATACCTCACCACTGGTCCAGTAATCAAGGAGTCTCAGTCCTTACCACTGGCAACAGTAGGGGATGTTCACTGAGAGGGTGAAAAGTACACACACACACACACACACACACACACACACACACACACACGCACACATGCACACGCACACACACACACACACACACACACACACACACACACACACACACACACACACACACACACACACACACACACACACACACACACACAGTATTTCCAGATGCAGCTCTCTGCACCAAGTGCAATTTCCTTTAAGAGTACACAGAGACAACAGCCAGTCCGGGGCTAGTTTCTCACTCTTTCTCCAGATCCCCAATAAGACTCCCCAATGGCACAGGTATAGAGTTGAGATCTCAGCTGAGTGACCAAGCAAAGACCTCCAGCACCCTTTCTGTCCAACCAGTGCTTTGTGTCCCTGCCCAAGTAGCTAACACACACACTCTTTGAGGTTTGATTTACACACACACACACACACACACACACACACACACACACACACACACACACACACCTGCGATAGGCTGGCACAGGTTTACTAGTTATGCCCCCTTCTGCCCAGACCACTGCCACCAGTCAACTCAATCAGCTACTTTAAGGCCTTTAGCAAAGGGTGTCCAGTCTTACTGTGTAATATTAATATTAACACACATGTTAGTTTGACCAAGAGCAAGGCTATTAGGAGTGGCCCGCACAGTTTCACTAAATAAATATGCAAGTACTCTCAAAACTTAAATATCTCTACATGGATCAGCCACAATGAAAGGTTAAAACATATTTTTTGGGGAGGGTGGCCTAATGGTTAAGGTGTTTGCCTTACAAACACAAGGTGCAGGGTTTGAGTCTCACAAGGGATAATTGGCTAAGCTTAAAATGGCTCACAAGGGCAGTTAGCTTAGTACTAATCTATGAATCTATGAATCTATTTAATAATTAATAAAATAACAAGACAATACTGAATATATATTCACAGTGACATCAAAGTTCAAAACCACAGGAAATATTTAAAACAACAGTGCAGGACCGTCTCAAATAAATAAAGAAAAATATCTAAACTAAGCTTCACTATATTCCTGACTGAATCTAAGAGAATTACTATAATCTAAGAACTTACTAATAGAGCAAGGCAGATGTGGTGAATAGATCTTCTAGTTGTTGTCAGGTCCAAGACAGAATGCAGAATGCTCTGTCTCACTATGAGACTTCTCAAATTAATATCTAAAATATTACTACAGGGATAGCTTGCAGTATGGCATCATTTCTTGTCATATGACTCCTAGTTCCCAGGCCAAACAACCACTGATGCCATCTGGTAACATTTACCATCTATGTGTAAAAATACATAGACAAGGACTTCTCCTCAGATCTCTGGCAGATGCTGAAAGTCATAAAACAATTGCATTCCTCCATGCTTTCAAGACTAGTAATTAGTTCACCCTAAAGACAACACAGAAAGTTTCCTGGTACAGACATTGCATCTCTTGCTGCATTGAAAACTGAAAGATACCATCTTTTATGGCCTAGCCATAAAGTAATTTAATCTCAGTTTTTTTTCTGAAGTTTGCTATGCTGAAGTTAATCTCATGCATCCCAGTTTCCACTGTTAAAAAAATATAAATTTGAACAGTTACAGTAGTACATGTACACTTCTGTTCTCTTCCAATAAGGCACACTGTGGATCCATTTTAAACAAAAGCATTTTACAAATACCTTTTCAACACACAGATGCCTGGACAAGCAGTCTGATATACATATGACATTCAGTTTTAATACATTTGTAACACAAGCATCTTATATAAATCATTTTGATATTTGCCAGTGACATATAATTATTTACAAAATTCCAGCTAGGTGGAAGTATTTCCTTTTGTAACAGTTATCACCCCCTCTTTGAAGACTTAAGCTAGTTTTTCAAGTGACCCTTGAGAAACATTGCTTGAGAGGAATGAGCCTATCTGTGAATACATTACCCCATTCCTTGTCTTGTGAGCCCATCTGTGTTTGCATTGCTAACCCCACTGCCGTGCTGCACTGTAATATCACATGCATGCAACCCTAGGCCCCACCTTAGTAGTTTAGAATTTTGCTGGCTGGCTTGATGTAGCCATGTTAAGGGATTGTGGTCTGTAACTGCAGTGAATTTCCTTCCATACAGATAAGGCTGAAATTTCTGCAGTGCCCACACTATGGCTAGACATTCCTTTTCTACAACTGCATAGCATTCCTCCCTGGGTTGGAGCCTATGGCTGAGATATACCACTGGGTGCTCTTCCCCATCTGAGGAAACCTAGTGGAGTATTGCTCTCACCCCATGGTTTGAAGCATCCACCTGTACAACAAATTATTTGCTGTAATCTGGACTGCCAAACACAATGGGTCCTCCCAAAGCTCCTTTAAGCTTCTGGAATGCCTGCTTACATGCTAGAGACCACACTACCTCATCTGGACTGTTTTTCCTTGTCAGGTCTATGAGGAGAGCAGCTATAGTAGTATAATTGGGGACAAACTTTCAGTAGTACCCTGCTGTCCCTAAAAATGCCCTCACCTGCTTTTTGGTAACAGGGGCAGGCCATGTCTGAATGGCTTCCACTTTGGCATTTTCTGGTCTGATCTTATCACTCCCCACTCTATGTCCTAGGTAGGAGACCTCTGCCATACCCTCCTGACACTTACTGGGCTTAATGGTCAACCCTGCCCTCTGTAGTCTGCCAAGAACCTCCCTGACATGCTGAAGGTGCTCTTGCCAAAAATACCAGTAGATGGCAATATCATCCAGGTAAGCAAAGGCAAAATCTCCTGCTCCTGACAGGATACAATCTTCTAGCTGCTGGAAAGTCACTGGGGCATTTTTCATCCCAAAGTGCATTATCGTGAACTCATACAAGCTGAAAGAAGTCACAAACGCTGACCTCACTCTAGCATTGGGAGTCAAGGACACCTGCCAGAAGCCCTTGGTAAGATCAACAGTAGTAAGATGAAAATACATACACAAGGGCTTCTCCTTAGATCTCTGGCAGATGCTGGAAGTCATAAAACAACTGCATTCCTTCATGCTTTCAAGACAAGTAATTAGTTCACCCTAAAGACAATACAGAAAAATTCCTAGTACAGACATTGTATCTCTTGCTCAACTGAAAACTGAAAGATACCATCTTTTATGGCCTAGCCATAAAGTAATTATTTTCAGTAATTTTTCTGAAGTTTGCTGGACTGAAGTTAATCTCCTGTATCTCATTTTCCGCTGTTAAAATATATATACATTTAAACAGTTACAATAGTGCATCTACATTTCTCTTCTCTTCCAGCAGGGCACACTGTGGATCCATTTTAAATGCAAGCATTTTACAAATACTTTTTCAATATACACACACATCTGTACAAGCAGTTTGATATACACCTGACATACAGTTCTAATAAATTTGTAACACAAGCATCTTATATAAAACATTTCGATATTTACCAATGACTTATAATTATTTACAAAATTCCAGCTAGCTGGGCTGGCAGTATCACCTTTCGTCACACCACACTATAAAGATGGCCTTACAACTGGCCTGAGTATTTAAAGTCCTTTCTGTCTTACAAACCTCATCTGCAAAACCAAGGGGTATATTATATTTAACCCCATAAACTGTGATATTAAGACTCCTGTTGGACTTGACCTCTAGCATTTTGGCTTTCTGAAGGGTATATCCTGTGTATTTATCCTATTAAAATTTTTCTAAAGGATTACAAAGACTAAAAATAGTGGCTATGTCATGCATGCAGTATATCTTGACCTGGCAAAGGCCTGAAACACCATTTCCGTTGCTGGTAACATACAAAAGCTAATTGCTTTAAAAATTGACTCATATGTGGTAAGTTGCAAAGTAAATCAGATGAAAGACAGAGCACACACAGTGCAATTTGTAGATGCCTCATCAGTAAGTATGAAAGTGACCAGTGGTGTTCTTCAGACCTCAGTGCTGGTACCTCTCCTTTTTGTTATTCATTTCTCAAATCTCCAAGTGGAAAGCCAAGACCTCTGGCTAACAAAGTTTGCAGGTGACTGCAAACTGGAGGTTGTTGTTAAGTCACCCTATGACACCCAAACTCTCCTGAATGAACCTCCCCTAGTAAACCCTTGGTGTACTAAAAATAAGCTCAAACTAAATGCTAAAAAGTGTAGAATCACTTTTGGTAGACAACGTCTTCCCTCATCATATGGAGAGCCAACACACCACTACAAAATTAAAACTTTGTCAGGGACCTAGCTACTTGGGCTAATAGCTCCCTCTGTTTTAACCATAATGTGACAATTGTCATCAGGAAGTCCTTTTATTTAGCCCACCTAATTGCCAAGGAAATCTCATCATAGTCTAAAGAAGTAATCACACCCTTATACTCAGCATTTATCAGGACAATTGTTGAGTGCAATTCCCCCTCTGGGATATATATCATTAATCATATCAAACAATTAGCCAAATATTCCTAAAGAAACATTATTAACCAAAAATGACAGGTCTAAATTCCATCAGCTACCAAGATATGCTGGAAACTCTATCCCTTTACTCAGTGTCTCACATACATTTGAGGGGGAGATCTATCTTGTTTACACCCCAACCCCATGTGCAAAATGGGAAAAAAGGGTTGAGGATGGATAGATAAATAGATGGTGGATGGATGGATGGACCTATCTTGCTTACTGCACCATTAGAGACCTAGTTGTCCTGGGCCTCCTATTTCTTCACAAGTCCTATACCTCCACCAGTACTGGAACCAGGAACCCAAATCTTCAACAGTAGATAAGTACAGCACAGTGGAGAGGCATGGTTATAAGGCAGCACCTCGCAAACCTTTAGAATAAACTTCCTCTACATGTTAAAGAGTGAGATTCACTATCTTACTTAAAATCTAAACTAGTGACTGGATGGATATCCACAAATTTTACTGGCATGAATACCTCTCAAATGTACAGATTTTCATAGAAAGTCCAGATTTTTGCTTCATATTTTGGTCCATTTTTCATAAAAGTATGCTTTACTGGTAAACCATTGGCAATGCATTAAAGATTTAAGTCAGAAAATAATGCCAGACATTTGAGTTTCAGATTTCATTCCCTTTAGAAAATTCATGCTAATGTAAAATCTGTTATTTTATCAACTTTCTAAGTTTGGAGGAGCAACATTTAAAAACTGTCCCTATTTTGCTCCACCCTCCCCCCCATTATTTATGGCTTTGCCCAGATTTCTTGCTCTAAGAGGTTTATGCTGGTATGGTCCCCCCTGGAGAAAGGAGGTGCTGCCTGAGGGAGGGTACGGAAAAGGCATAAATGGTTATAAGATCTGTTGGCCTTATAAAATGTTAGCCTTAGAATATCTATGAATCTCTAAATCTAAACTGTTTTTATGTCTTATTCCCATAGATTGTCAGAAAATCTCTGTCTGTCCCCATAATGATCCTCAACAGAATAAAGTAGCTGTAAGAGACTGAATGCATAATTAAATAAAGCAAAATAATTACTACATTGGAAGCTAGCATAGCTCCAGTCAAACGTGAAAAATGTGGAAAAATTTGCCTAAAGTAGGCTGTTAGACAGGACAGTCAAAGGCAATAACATGCAGGTCTGCTCAAGTTTATGGAAATTAAACTTTATTTGTAGAGCATGTCTACGTGTGCGCATGCATGTGTGTGTATGTGAGGTATGGAAGAACAACTGTGGCAGGGCTAGCCACCCCGTGGTGTGAACACTGACTATAGATTGTCACTGTTGAAGTAACACCCCAAACCCATGTGCAAAAATGGGAAAAAAAGGGTTGTGGATGGATGGATGGATGGATGGATGGATGGATGGATGGATGGATGGACGGATGGATGGATGGATGGATGGAGGGATGGATGGATGACTGTACAGCATACCTTTCAAGTGTAAGAGGTGTACACATGAATGTAATGCCTTATTGTACTTGCGTAAATTGCTTTCTTTACTGCTATTGGTCCCAGGTTGAGCTGAAGAGTCAAATGACCAGCCCACTAAAATGGTAAACAAATAGTAAGGCATAAATAAATAAAGAAATGTACAGAAATTTGCCCAACATCCCTGGTTTTGCCTTATATTTTCCCTGTCCCTCATAAAATGTTTGATTTTCTGGTAACTCACTCAGAATCATCCCTCTCAACTCTCCAGAATTTTACAGAACGCCCAGATTATTGCCTCATATTTTTAGCCTGTTCCTCCTAAAATTTGTGTTTTTCTGACAAACCGCTGAGAATCCTATTCACTAAATAGTGAGGCGTTTGAGTCTGAGACTTCACAGCCTACAAAACATGCATGTCAATACAAAACCTGTTATTCTAGCAGCTTTTTAAGTTTATAACAGCAATATTTACAATCAGTCTCTGATTTTGGTCTTTTATTCCACCCATTATTTTGGGCTTTATCCAGAATTGTAAAGCAAAAGTTGAAAGGTATGCTGAGGATTACAGTCAATCACCAATGGCAGACATTAAAATTTCACACTTCTATTTCTTCTTCTTCTTCTTTCGGCTGCTCCCCGTAGGGGCCGCAGCAGAAGCCTGTTCCTCCTAAAATTTGTGTTTTTCTGACAAACCGCTGAGAATCCTATTCACTAAATAGTGAGGCGTTTGAGTCTGAGACTTCACAGCCTACAAAACATGCATGTCAATACAAAACCTGTTATTCTAGCAGCTTTTTAAGTTTATAACAGCAATATTTACAATCAGTCTCTGATTTTGGTCTTTTATTCCACCCATTATTTTGGGCTTTATCCAGAATTGTAAAGCAAAAGTTGAAAGGTATGCTGAGGATTACAGTCAATCACCAATGGCAGACATTAAAATTTCACACTTCTATTTCTTCTTCTTCTTCTTTCGGCTGCTCCCGTTAGGGGTCGCCACAGCAGATAAACTATTTCCATTTCTTCCTGTCCTCTGCATCTTGCTCTGTCACACCAACCACCTGCATGTCCTCTCTCACCACATCCATAAACCTTATCTTAGGCCTTCCTCTTTTCCTGTTACCTGGCGGTTTCATCCTTAGCATCTTTTTCCCAATATACTCTGCATCCCTCCTCAGCACAAGTTCAAACCAACGTAATCTTGCCTCTCTGGCTTTGCCTCCAAACCTTCAAACCTGGGCTGACCCTCTAATATACTAAAGCAATAACCCACGCCTGGGTGTGGGTAATGCTGGATTTACCCACGGTTGGCGTGGTTTGGTCACAAGGGCGAACCGTGGGTAAATCCAGCATTACCCGCACCCAGAAGTGGGTTATTGCTATTATACATGACATTATTTAAGGAAAAAAATAATTACTTTTCTTAAATAATGGCATTGTATAATGCCTCCTTGCTGCCCTTCCGCAGCTGTCTGGTATTCTGCGGCAGTTCTGATGTACTGCGCATGCGTATGCCTATGCAGTACATCAGAGCTGTGGGCAAAAGCAATGGAGAAAGCAAGATCTCTGTTGCTTTTTACTGTTTTGCTATGTTAAATGGGTTTAACATAGTGAGACAGCTTTAAAAAAAGCAACGAAGAATCTCCGTTGCTTATTTTAAAGCTGTCTCGCTATGTTAAACCCATTTAACATAGCGAGACAGTTTTGAAAAAAGCAACGGAGAAAGCAAGATCTCCGTTGCTTTTTACAAACTCTTTCGCTATGTTAAATGAGTTTAACATAGCGAGACAGCTTTAAAATAAGCAACGGAGATCTCTGTTGCTTATTTTAAAGCTGTCTCGCTATGTTAAACCCATTTAACATAGTGAGACAGGTTTTTTAAAAAAAAGCAACGGAGAAAGCAAGATCTCTATTACTTTTTACACACTGTCTCCCTATGTTAAAGGAGTTTAACATAGCGAGACAGCTTTAAAAAAAGCAACAGAGATCTCCGTTGCTTTTTTAAAACCTGTCTCGCTATGTTAAACTCCTTTAACATAGCGAGACAGTGTTTTAAAAAAGACTTATACTAATGGAAAAAGTCCGGGCGACTGGACCTTTTTCCATTAGTATAAGTCGATTTACAACGTGCACACTGACCAATCAGCGTGCACGTTTTGGAATATTAATGGGGGGTCATGGTATAATTATTCCTAATCCTGTCCATCCTCGTCACACCCAATGCAAATCTTAACATCTTCAACTCTGCCACGTCAAGCTCTGACTCCTGTCTTTTTTTCAATGCCACTGTCTCCAACCCATATAACATAGCTGGTCTCACTACCCTCTTGTATACCTTCCCTTTCACTCTTACTGGTACTCGTCTGTCACAAATCACTCCTGACACTCTTCTCCACCCATTCCATCCTGCCTGTACTCTCTTCTTCACCTCTCTTCCACACTCACCATTACTCTGAACTGTGGATCCCAAGTACTTAAACTCATCCACCTTCGCCACCTCTACTCCCTGCATCCTCACCATTCCTCCATCCTCCCTCTCATTCACACACATATATTCTGTCTTAGTCCTACTGACCTTCATTCCTCTTCTCTCTAGAACATATCTCCACCTCTCCAGGGTCTCCTCCACCTGTTCCCTACTCTCACTAAAGATCACAATGTCATCTGCAAACATCATAGTCCACGGGGAATCCTGCCTGATCTCGTCTGTCAACCTGTCCATCACCATTGCAAATAAGAAAGGGCTCAGAGCTGATCCTTGATGTAATCCCACCTCCACTTACTGTTCAGAAAAATTCTATTAAAATTTTAAATGAATAAGTAATGTTTAAAAATTGTCCCTGGTTTTGAGCTTTCATTCCCCTATTATTTTTGGCTTTGTCTAAAATTCTTGAGGAAAGAAGTACGTAATCAGCAATCTTCAGAAACACTCAGATAGGTGCTTCCATGGCAAACTAGGGCATCCAGAAAGAAGATGATTTATTAGTCAAATCATCTTTTTCCATCTGCCTGAATTTGTGATTACCTCGGAAATGCCAATAGGAATGTTTCCTTGTAATTGCTAGTCTGGCAGCAGTTTATGGGCACATTAGGCAGCTGCTGAAAGAGTATGTGAGGGGGGCTTTCACTACCTGCACCCTGTCGGTAAAAGACCTACTTGGAGTCAAACTAGACAGGATGTTGGAGCTCAGAAAACACAAAAAGGCATAAGTTCATTATAATAAAAAGAACTTCTCCACAAACCAGACCATGCATACAAAAAAAATATTGGGCAAAGTTTAACAACCTCTTAAAATCAGGGAGAAAACCCACCCCAAATCCTTCCCCATCCGACATCAACAGAGATATTGCAAACAGATTCAATAAACTTCATATCCAGAGCTCTACTTAACTCAAACAATAACAACCTATACCCACCCCACTTACCCTCCCCCAACCATAGCTCAATACCCCAAATCAAACTAGCAACCATCCAACAAATACTATCAAAAATACATTAAAAATTGAAGCCCACAATACTAGCTCCTGACAACCTGCCATCCACATACCTCAGTATAGCTGCTGACACCCTTTGCTACCCTGTATCTATCCTAATTAATAGATCCATTAGAGGAAACTACATCCCAGCTCAATGGAAAGCTTTCTTCATAATCCCATTACACAAAGGTGGCACATCCACTAAACTGCCAAATGATCTCCCTATAGAAATCCTTCCTCCCCATCTCCATTGTACTTGAAAAATCCATACATCAGGAACTCCTAACCTTTCTATTCGATAGCCAATTACTTTCTCCTACCCAGCATGGCTTTTGACCTCACCACACCAACAAAACTGCACTTCTACATTTCTTAGATACCATAATTAAAGAAAAAACTCAGGTAATTTTGTCTCCACCCTTTTCATGAACTTATTAAAAGCCTTTGATACAGTCTCACATCAACTACTCCTCCAAAGTCTAAATCTTATAGGCCTCACAACTCCGTCAACTGGTTGGTTCACCAGCTATGTAAACAACTGCACCCAGTCTGTAAAATGGAATAACACTTAACTATACATTCCTTTCAATCACCACAAGAATCCCCCAAAGCTCTATACTTGAGCCAATATTTTTCAGTATTTTCATTAATGACATGTGCAAGAAATCAAATATCACCACAATAATACAACATGCTGATGACTCAGGTTTATTTTGCTTAACCTCAAATCCTCCCACCTTAGAACCCATCACACAGAAAACTTTTACCTCCACAGAAATCTGGCTAAATAAATCTCAATTGTTCTTAAACCCCAACAAAACCAAAGTAATCCTATTGCTTCCTAAAAACAAATCAAAACAATACTGACCTTAATGTTATCTCCTCAAAGAACACAAAAACTGAAAAGGACTCCAACACAAAATTACTAGGCGTTATCATTGATAACAAGTTAAAATTTGATCTGCACATTGACACTGCAGTTAAAAAGACACATTGCAAACTAGGCTTTCTTTACAGAACAAAATACCTTCTAAGTGATCATAGTAAAAAATAACTGCCACCTCCCTTCTCCTTCCTAACTTCCTACATCTCCCAACAATATTGAAAAATCTCGGCTCTGCCATCAAACACAAACCAGAAAGCATCTCAGCAAAATTATCAAATTCGCCAGCAGCCTTTCAAATTGATCCCATCACTGCATGATACTCAATACCCTTTCAACTTATAACCCTCTCCCAGCTACTCACAGCACACAAAATGCTTCACCAGCTACTTAAAACACTCTTACTGTCAAATGTCATTCAATGGTATGTAACAAATAGAACCCTAAAATCCTAAAAACCTAAACTAACTTTTGCCAGTAAAGTTAGTTTAAGTTTTAGGCTAATAGTTTTCAGAGGGGATATTTAATTTTAATTATGTGCCCACTATGCTTGCATAAAGTTGCTGTTAACCTTCATTTATATTGTAGATCAAATAATTTGTGACTAGCTTTCACAAAAAAAAATCTGACAGGAATCTTTCTAAAACTTATTAGTCCATTTTATTTGTTTATTTATTTGTCAATTTCCTTATGGTTTTAATCATCCTCGCCACTTTCTTTACATTATCGTATCTGATGGTTTGGTTGTGAAGATGTCCTGTCATTAACCTGTCCAAGATGGCACAAAGATACAGAAGGAGGACAGTGGGAGATACCACTCAGTCCACTGATTACAAATGACATACAAGTAATGGGAGGTTAACCCATGTTTTGTTTACAAGAGCACACTTCAGTGTTCAAAAGTAGTAAATGTAATCCAGTTATCAGGATTATGTTTCTCTTTCAGTTACATCTCTTCCAGTGGTACACTTGGATACGAATAAAAAAAAAAACACCAGAATATCAGTCTTAGGTTCATCACCAGTTAAATGATGACATATGCATTTAGTCTCCAGAGCCCAGAGTATGAACCAAGCTACTTTAGAACTTTTGTATAAGATAAAAGAGCAATAGTATCAGTTTTGTTGTTCAGGAATGAAGCACTGTTGCTTGGCTACTGATCCATAGATAAGGCAGTAGAACCTCCAATTCTCCAGAACCTCTCCAAAGTCTGTAGGAACCCACACAATCCACAAAACAATCTAACAGCAATGGATTGCTCTATGAACATGCATTTCAGTAAATGTTTTTTCTAACACTATATTTCTCTCTGTGGTACACCATTTGCAGTTTGAATACAGTACACATATTTTGTTTCCTACCAGAAAGACTGGCTTGTGTGTTAGAATGATGCAAGTCCCCTGCTAGCATTTCAAACTTGGAATGTGTTGTGTTTTGGGGATAAATTTAATACACTGTACACTTCAGTGATGCAGTACACATGATGCAATGCTGATCAGCATTACAGAGACTTAGCAGTAACATAGTAAAGGCAGGGCACACAGCATTGCAGCCTGTGCAACATGAATAAAACAAGCACAGCTTTAGGACATCCTGTCTGAAGGGAGATCTGGTAGGATTCAGAACATGGGAGCTCCAGCCTACCCTAAGTATTTTTTAAATGTTTATTAGTCCTGCTATTTAGTTTCAACTGTGTTTAGTAATATTCTGGTTAACTGACAAGTACCTGATGAAAGAAAGGGCATCTCATCCCACAAATCTGGTCATTAAAACACCACTGCTTACATGTGGTCAGGCTTTCAATGAGAAGACTACCCCTTCACCCAAACTGTAGTAAACAGCCACTCCCCAACAAGCAGGGGAAAAAGACTCCCCATATTCCAAATATGATACGATTATAGTGGAGCCAATAAAGATCAATAACAAATTATCAGACTACAGTGAGATTTCTGATGCAAAAGTCAGAGAAGTGGAGAAAATCCTCTCAGCACACTCCAAAAAGCAGGAAGTGATAGATCCAGGCCTCAGAGATGTAAGGCACAGGCCGAGGAATGCTTTGGCCAGAACAGAGCTGCTGGAAGCCTGCATAACTGATCTCTTAGACAAGTATTACAGAAAAAATATTCCATTTTATAACAGTACCAGAACAAAAAAACGGGTAATGTATGTATTCACAAACAGCAGTATTTATAGCCCCTAAAACTCCACCCTCGTAATCAACTGCTAGTTAACAGCAAACATTGTATCGGGAAAATTGTCTTAAAGTAATAAGTCAGAGATAAAAGCCAAAGCTGTATGCGTGAAACACAGTGTGTTACACAAGTAAAATATTAAAACATCTATAACGCATGAACTTCCGGTCCATTCCAATAAAAGAAAGCCAATGAAATATATATTAATTAAAATAACAATGACATATATGTGGGAAAGCATTTTGTTAACTAACAGATTTTAATTTAAGAAAACCAGTCATATAGATTTAATCATTTAACCCCCTTGGTCCCATAGCATTTGTTTTTAACTGCCATTCTATCTTCTTCTTTTTAATATGATTTTTAAAGTGCTACCTCTTAACTCAATCTCCAAAATATCCACTACAAAAACAAACAAAGCACAAAACAAAGGAATGTCCTTCATTGCTCTGAATATTAGGAAACATGACTTGAAAAATGCCCTTTGGAGATATATTCAAAGCAATGAGGGATATTACTTTTTTGTTTTGTTTTTTTTTTGTAGTGGATACTGTTGAGAATGACTTAAGAGGTGGCCCTTTAAAAATCATATTATAGGTTCATAGGTGTTTACTAGGCTAAAGACTGCAAGGGCCTTTTTAAGCCTAGCCATGCATCCCAAATCTCTGACAAATTCTGATACCCTTGATAAGTGTAAGCATTGGCCTGGGAGATGAACCATTTACAGGTTACCTGTGCCCATTAGAGACATAGGTGCCAGACTAGAATGAATTTCCGGTTTCGCATCTAAATGTCCAAGCTGCACTTGAATTGGGTTAGGGAGGAACTCTGCTTCACATGGATGGGGAGCCTGTTCCATAGACAGGGTAGTCTCTGGGATACATACCTATCTTTCCAGCAGGTCCTATTTATATCACAGGCAAGGTTTAAGTCTTTAGAACAGGCAATTCTGGTGCTGTTTGTTTTGCGGATATGTAGGAGGTCCATTAGAGTGGGGTCTGACAATGCCCCGTCTGCCAGGCATAGATCTCCCCTCAAAAGCCTGTAGGAGACAGAATACAGGGATAAGGCCTTGAGGCGGTGTGCATAGGAAATTATACTTACGCCCTCTATTCCTTTAGTGAGGAACCTCTGTGGATGTACCAATTGTTGGATATGCCTTGTTAAGTACATATCAAAGGGGCATTGTACTCAATGACAGGTCTGATGAATGCCGACTACAGTGGAACAATTACTTCCTTGGACTTAGATGCCATACCTTTGTTTATAAGTTACGCAACTTAAAATGATTTCCTCACCATTGTAGACATGTGATGGTCAAAAGGCTAAATTACTATCTATGTGTGTCCCTAAGTCCCTGACTACTGGGTCAACTCTAAGGGGTGTGTTGTCAATATGACAGTTACCAGGGATGTATGACCTCCCAAAGGATACTATTATACACTTATTGGCATTTAGTTTTAGTCCATGGCTCTGACATCAGTTATTTGTCTGTGCTAGCCCCTCCTCGAGAACATTTGTGTCAGTGTGAGATTCAATAACTGCTCCTAATTTGCAATCATCTGCAAATTTAGTCAGCCACAGATCACTGACATTGGCCTTGACTTCTGAGAAGTAAATGCCAAAAAGGAGCGGTCCAAGGATTGACCCATGAGGGACTCCACTTGTGACTGGCCTCTTTGTAGCGGTGGACCCCCCCCCCCAGTTCTAACTTCCTGGGTCCTATCTGTGAGCCAGTTGGCTATCCATCGGGTGACGTACAGGTTTGTACCTAACCTCTTGAGTTTGTCAACAATGCCTGAGTTGGGTATTGTGTCAAATGCCTTGGCCAGGTCAAGGTAGGATGTGTGAACAATTTTGCCCTCATCCATTGCTTTGGTGACTTTCTCAAAGAAGTCCACCAGGTTGAGTAGGCATGATCTGCCCTTGATGAAACCAAACAGAGTTGGGTCCAGTGTCTGGAGGTTTACTATATATCTATTGATCATCTCCATGATAATTCTTTCCATGGCTTTACATATAAAATTAGTGAGACCAATGGGTCTGTAGTTTCCAAGGTCTGTAACTGGCCCACCTTTGTGCAGAGGGAAGATTGTCGCCTTTCGCCATTCATGAGGCAGAATCCTGTTTGGAGGTTACAGTTAAATAGTAATTCCAGAGGCCCTGATAGGTCATGTTTCATGCTATTTAAAAGGCATCCTGGGATATTGTCTGGCCCATTGTTGCAGTGTTCTTGGTATTACAGAGAGCATTAAGAACCTGTTCCCTGATGATAGTAGGGGGAGTTATATTTGATGATATTTCCTGAGTGAAGGTTGAGAGGGAGAGGGGTAAAGTTGGCGATTAATTTATCAGCCAGTAGGTTTGTTATATCTTCTGGCTCATTATAGGTGGCTCCATTCACAATGAGCTGTGCACACAATTGTGTACTGTCTTTGAGGTTGTGGACATAGTTTAAGAATGCTTTGTGGTTGTCCTTGGCCTGGGAGGCCAAACTTACCTCAAATTTTCCCAGGTTGATCTTGAAATATTTACCCTAAAATAAAGAATTTTTTCAATTCTGTAATTATTGGGAAAGTTTATTAAAGTCAGGGAGAACAGGACATATGATCATGTTTACCTATAAGTAAATGTACTAACCATCTAGCCTTTTGTCTACCTAGCCAAATGAGTACTCTGACCAAATGGAAACTCCACCTTCTGCATTCATCACAACTAAAGTTCAGCTTATCAATCAGGTAAGTGATGTTCTCTTCCCCTGAAAAACAGACTGAAAACTCCAACTATCTCAGGTTTCCAAAAATCTACCAGAGTGGAAAACATACCTCTTAACTGCAAAGATTTTTGCAGAATGTCCAGATTTTGGCCTCATATTTTTGGTTCGTCTTTCATATACTTGTGGTTTTCTGGCACATTAGTGGTAAATCATTACAGATTGCAGTTAGGAAATAATGACAGACGTTTAAGTTTCAGACTTCATATCCTTCAGCAAATTTATGCTAATGCAAAACCTGTTATTTTATCAACTTTCTAAGTTTATAAGAGCAATATTTAAAAATTGTCCCTATTTCTGTGCCTTTGTCCCACTTTTATTTATGACTTTGTCCAGGCTTCTTGCTCTAAGAAGTTGAGAAGTATGACTGACAAATCACGACTTTGAAGAGCTCTTTATATTTTAAACTCCTTGATTACATTTTCACTTAAGAACGTGGCACGTATTCATTAATAAAAACAAAAAAGTATTAATATTTTTCATTTTCATACATTATATGTTACATATATATTTTTTTTTTCACTCACACATTGCACACATTGTAAAACTTCACTCCTCCTCCTGAACATTATTTTGCATGTAATTTTCCCACAAATTTCATTTATTTCTATGTAATTTGCTCTTTAATCAGAAAGAGCGGAGTCTGTCAGTAAAATTATATATTATTCTTCTTTGTAAGAAGTTCATTTAAAAGTTTTTCAAACAAACTGCTTTTTTGAATCCGTCTAAAACACATGAACTTACATATAGATAAGAGGAAGGTAGTGTATTTTTGTTAAAATCCAAGATTGATAGAGGAAGTTGTAATAGATTTCAGTGCATGAGTGTACTCTAAAACTTTGCATAACAACCCATGAGCGGACTTTTATTAATTTCATGGGATGTAAATAAGCTCACCAGCCATTTAAGCATGCCAGGATTTTTGCTGCACAAAAAAGCTCAATCCTGGATTTTTTCTCCTTCAAAAAACACACTTTTCAGAAGAGGAGCTAAAAAAAAAAAAAAAAAACTATTGCAATTTGTTTATGATATAATAGTCTTTATCTGTCTCTTACCCAAAAAATACAATGCAGATAGGCTGCTGTCTTATTTTAAAGGAAAAAAAGCATATAAGGAAGGAAGATTTGCTATACTGATGAGTGTAATGGGGAAAAGATAATCAAGACAGTGGGTGTTTATTTACCTCTGGGCACATGGACAGTGGGTGCCTATATACCTCTGGGCACATAGACAGTAGGTACTTATATGCCTCTGGGATCATAGACAGTGGGTGTTTATACACCTCTGGGCTCATAGACTGTGAATGTTTATATACCTTTAGGCACACAGACAGTGGTTGCTTGTATACCTCTGGGCTCATAGACAGTGGGTATTTATATACCTCTGGGCACATGGACAGTGGGTGCCTATATACCTCTGGGCACATAGACAGTAGATACTTATATGCCTCTAGGATCATAGACAGTGGGTGTTTATACACCTCTGGGCTCATAGACTGTGAATGTTTATATACCTTTAGGCACACAGACAGTGGTTGCTTGTATACCTCTGGGCTCATAGACAGTGGGTATTTATATACCTCTGGGCACATACAGTGGTTGCTTATATACCTCTGGGCTAAAAGACAGTAGGTGTTTATATGCCTCTGGGCTCACAAACAGTGGGTGCTAATATACTTCTGGGCACATAGATAGTGGGTGGTTATGTACCTCTGGGCTTATAGACAGTGGGTGCTTATATACCTCTGGGGACATAGACAATGGGTGTTTATATACCTCTGAGCACATAGACAGTGGGTGCTTATATACCTATGGGCACTGAGAAGAAAATGTTTATGTTCAGGGGATGGATAACATTTCAATATGGCACTTTCATGGGGGGACTGAGATATGGTTTTAGCCCAGATGAGATTGACTCAGGACCACAAGTCAAAAAGAATTCCAGTTTTAAGTACCTTTACAGCTAAACATATTGTTGCAACAGTTATGTGAGACAAGTACTAAGAGTTAAAGCCTATTACTGGTAAATAGTCATGTTCTTTCCCAGACTTGGGTTTTATTCTATAATATATAAAATTATTTTTTTCAAAAACATTTTTATTTTGTTTTCATTATAAACATATGCAAATGTACATATAACAAATCCAATAAAACAATAACAAAATGATTTACAATATTTACATTCATCCATGATAAACAATCATTTTACCCATGAGAAGTTATCAGTATTTGTTCAAAAGGTTTTCCAATTTTTGGCATGCTATTTTTTTATGAGTAATATTATGAATTCTATAACAAATGGCTTGCAGTTCTTTTTTTACAAAAAACTTTTGATAAATTAATAAAATCTTTAAACATTAAATCTTGTTTACTTTTCCAGTTCAAAGTAATAACTTTTCTGGCAATTGTAAGAACTGACCGGAGTAACTGAATCTGAGATTTAGGTATTACATTAGGTATAGGAACAATGAATAGGATTAGTGAGTTAGAAATATGACAGTTATCAGACCATAAAACATTTACAAAATATCTGAAGTCTTGCCAGTATTGAACAACATTTCTACATTCAATGAACATGTGAACCCAGTTGGCCTCTAGTAATTCATCAAATTTCCAACATTTACTTTCACTGTTTTTGAGTATAAGATATATTTTATGTGGAGTATAGAAACTCCTATTCATAAATTTCCATGTATACAATCTTCAATATAATGAAGAAGAGGTACCAAAAGTAGAATTCAATAACAATGTTTTGGATTCATCAGATACTTGTTCTCCATTAATCTTTACATAGTAATTCCAAAAATCGGAGTCAAACTTTAGAGTGTCTTCTCTTAGTATCTTATAGATAGGTGAGATACTTAATTTTTGATTATCTGTCTTTTCAAGACACCTAATAAATAGCTGAATCAAACTAGGTATAGATTCAATCTCTAGGTTGCTTGATAGGGTCTATATTACGAGATAGAAAACCCGTTTCAGCAAACACCACAACACCGACACGTATAGCACGAAATACGGTAACGGAGAACGTTCAACACCGTGAAACACGAAATGTCAAAGTGTCATGGTTGGCCCGTCTGTGGTATAGCTCCGTAAGATAAGTGTGCAATAGTTACGGACCTTAGGGTTAGGGTGCGGGTTAAGGTAAGTGCATAGATAGTAATGTATATAAGGTTTAGTGTAGGGTTAGAAGTAGGGTTTGGTTAGTGTATGTATGTGTTTTATTTATTATGTTTGGGTATGTAGTATGTAGTGTGCGGTGGTGTTGGCTGACTATGACGATTCGAGATTTGAAATTTCGCAGTTTAGGGGGTTCGGTGTATTTGCGGTTCGGGCTATATGTATCAGTGTTGTGGTGTTCGCTGAAACAGGTTTTTGATTTCGTAATATAGACCTGATTGATACTCTCATTTTTGTTTTCTATAAACTGCTCTAATGAGTATATAAACAACCAACTATCTTGACTATTATCAAAACTACAGAAAAGAGAGTTTAGTGGTTTAATACTCTTATTTTAAATAAACTGATGCCAGAATATCAAGTTATTTTCCTTTAATTTTACACTGCATTGATGTTGAAAGAATCTAGGCAATCAGAGGAGTATGCTATAGGGAATATAAAAAATAGAAATTGTTTAATGTTGTAATTACAATCAATTATATTTTTAAAGTTATTAAATATTTGATTAATGCCATAAGAAAAATGAACAAACTTCTTATTAAATAAACAAAATTCATGTAAAAGCCAATGAACTCTACTTATTCCATATTGTTCCTTAAATTGATTTTCTGTAGTTCTGACATCAGTTATATGAATCTCATGTATTGTTTTCCAGCCAGATATATAGGTAGGTGTGATCCAATGTAATATTACATTAATTATAACTGATTTAGAATAAAGATCTAAGCTAGGGAATGCTATCCCATTACTGTTCCAAGCTGTAATGTGCCATTTATATGCAATCCTAGGTTTTAAGGGGAACCATAAAAATTTAAGTAGCATGGAATCTAATTTTTTAAATAAGTTTTTGGGAGGAGGTAGTATCAATGACTGTATATAAAGCAAAATTTTAGGTAAAATGATAATTTTAATGAAAGAGAGCTTATCCTCCATTGTGAAGAACATTTTCTTCTATCTTTTGATTAGTTCATTAATGGTGGTTATTAAATTATTGTAGTTTAGTTTAACAGACTCTTTCCATGTACTCTTTTTACTGAAACACAAATATTCTAGTACATTGTTCTTCCAATTAAACAGGCTATTCTCCCTTAGGTTTTTGTTGATTGTTTTGTTAATTAGTTATGTTTTGGACTTATTACGATTAAATTTAAGTCCTGAAATTATTTCAAACTTGCTTAAGGTATTTATAACATCATGCAAAGAATCATCAATATCACCCAACGTTAACAACATATCATCAGCAAATAATTCTATCTTATGACAACAGTCCTTATTAATTTGAAAGCCTTTTATATTTTGCTTGTTTCTGATATATGTAGCAAAAGGTTCCATTGAAAGAGCAAACAATAATGGTGACAAAGGACAACCTTGTCTAGTTCCCTTGAGGATTTCTAGTGGTGAGGATAGACACGGTCTGATTTTCACATAAGCTTGTGCCCCACTATACATTTTCATTAATAAGTTGACAAAATCTGAGGAGAATTCAAAAGCAATCAGAATTCTTTGTAGATAAGACCAACTAATAGGATCAAAAGCCTTTTCTATGTCTAGGCTGATAATAGTTAGGTTTTTTGTATTTGCATGCTATGTCTATTAATGATAGTAATTTAATAATGTCATCTTGCACTTTTCTCTGAAGAATGAACCCTGTCTGATCATTATGTATTAGATTAGATAATATTTTCTTTATCCTATTAGCTAATATTGTCATGAAAATTTTATAATCAGTGTTTAGTAATGAAATTGGCCTATATGAATAACAAGATTTGGGGTCCGTACCTTGTATTAATATGGGGGAGATAATTGAGTATTTCCACGATGGGGTTGTTATACATTTTTGCTTAACCATGATAAAGGCACTCATCATTTTCTTTATTATGTATTCAGGAAAAATTTTATATAGTTCAGGAATTATTCCATCCAGTCCTGGAGCTTTATTATTTTTTAAATTTTTTATTTGCTCTTTCATTTCTGCTAGTGTTATTTGTCTATTTAATATGTTATTTTATTGCATTGACACCTTAGTAGTTATATTTTCTTGAAAAAAGTAGTTATTACATTATCTACCTCCAAAAGTGGTGTGTTGTTATTTATATATTTATAGTAATT
The DNA here is from genome assembly GCF_019279795.1 of Protopterus annectens. NCBI lineage: Eukaryota > Metazoa > Chordata > Ceratodontiformes > Protopteridae > Protopterus > Protopterus annectens. The sequence continues at coordinate 349,694,101 of NC_056735.1, read as the reverse complement.
TTTGAACACTTCTAATATGCCCATTAAGTTAAATGTATTCTTAACTGAACCATCACTTTCATATTTAATCTCATTAATAAGATTTTGATTGTTTATTTATTTATTTATTTATTTTGATCTTATCGGTATTTTATGTAGATATTTGGGATTTACAGCATAAGATTGTAATTTAAATTTTTCTAGATTTATGGTACCTTATGATTCAGAACTTCTAAGTATTTTTGATTTAACTTAGTAATTTCATTATCTGCTACTTTATTTGGTTTTGCATCCATTTTCTACTTGTCTATGTTTTTTTGTAAGTCTAAAAGTTCTTTGTCCCACTATCTCCTTTTTTAAGGTACCAAGGTTTTATTCTACTATATATATATATATATATATATATATATATATATATATATATATATATATATATATGCACACTTTAAAGGTGTCCCACAGTATAGTATCAGTCACTTCACCATTATCATTTGTTTCCATAAACATGTCTATTTCTTTCATTATCCATTCCTTAAAGTCATTTAACTTAGTTATGAAAGCAGGAATTCTCTGTAGTAATCTTAAATCATCTGTATGTGTAGTTAATGTAACGTTTATAGCATTATGGTCCGAAAGTGGACAAGTCATTATAGATACGTCACTTATTTTAGGGTATAAATTAGTATATATTATTTGATACAAAGACCTTATCAATGTTTGTTTGCATATCAAACTGATATGAATAGTGAGCAGAGAATAAGGAATAATGTTCTCTTAGACCATGAATATCTTTAAGGTTCATCTGGTTTGTAAAGTCATTTAACTTCTTGGCTTGAGATATTAGTTTTATTTTACCATTTTTAGAATTATCATTGCCTGATAATAGGCAGCTAAAATCACCTGTTGCTATATTTTCCCCTTTTGCATTTAAAGTAATCAGGTTCAGATATTTGTCAACATATTTAGTACTCAGTCCTGGTATCCAGTATGTATTAATCAAAGTATAATACTTCCTATTGATTTCCAAAATAACCATGCTTAGCATCCCATCTTTATCTATCTATCTATCTATCTATCTATCTATCTATCTATCTATCTATTTATTTATTGCATTTGTTTACCGGGAAAGTCCACTGGGCCTAAATGAGCCCATTTTCAGTGGTGGCCCGGGGAGAAAAGCGCCACATTAATTACATACAAAGACATATAAACACAACAAAAACAGAATATGTAGAGAGGTAGTAGTACAATCAAACTGTAAGAACAACAGTGATATTGTTTGCAATAATGTTATAGGTATAGAGGTAAAAACAGGATACATTCAAATCATAGAGCTCTACATTAATTGATACAAAGACATATAAAAAGCAAGAACAAAATATGTTGAGAGGTAGTAGTACAATCAAACTGTAAGAACAACAGTGATATTGATTGTAATAATGGTATAGGTATGGAGGTAAAATAGAATACATTCAAATCATACCTAAATATAATAGTAAATACAGGATTTTATATATATATATATATATATATATATATATATATATTTTTTTTTTTTTTTTTTAAAGCAGAGGAGAGTTATCTTCAGATAAACTACAGGAGGATAATGTCCAGCCAGAGTGGTAGTAGAAGGAGTAAGTATAGTACAGAAGAGGGAAGGAGAAAGCAGTAATTGAATGAAATTGTATCTATAATTCTTGGCATAATATAAGTATTTTTTCATAGAATAAGAGTGCCCCTTCTCTTAGTCTTAAAACATGAATCAGACAGAATGGTATAGCCATTAAAGGAGTATTTTTGTAGATCTTTTTTTAATAGAATGGTTTCCTGTAAAAAGATTATCTGGGCTTTATGCATTTTGATATATTTAAGCAAACCAGCTCCTTTGACATTATTGTTCAAACCATTGATATTTAATGATAAACATTTATAAGCCATTGACTATAATATGTATGCTATTACTAACTGAAAGACCTTTCTTCCATGTTGACTTGAAATCTACTGAAAACGTACTTATCATGGATGCATAATGTATATTAAGCGCTACTTTCAAAAACCCAAAACTATTTACAAACACATACATGAAACATAAAGTTTCTGGTTTAGTTAAAAACTTAACTAAATCAGCCATTCACCACCCCTCTAATACCCAACAACACAAATTATCCATCTCTGCTTAGAATATAGTATAAAAGCAAAAAAGAAAAGCATTATGAAAGCAACTAAAGAAATCTAAATCCATGAAATATACATTAGAAAGAGAGTGCCCAATATATCTGAAGCTATATGAATATGTCACATATGATAATAGCACCTCTAATATGTAGATATGCCAGAAATACACATCAGATCAAAGCATGTATAAACATTAGAAGCTGAAGGTTAAGAAGATTGTCATTATTTCCAAGACTTTTCAAGAAACATCAGATAATTTAACCATTTTGTCAGTCATCTAGCTAACATTTTTCATGTAAGGATCTGTTGAATATATATATAACACTTATTACAACATAACTATTATATTTTGCAATTATACACAGATTACTCATATGTATTTACAATATCTATGCTGATATCTTTCATCAGGAAGGGGGGAGACAGAGAGAGAGAAAAAGGGGGCCTCACAACCCTCTGTTTAGTTACTAAAGGTTTAGTTATATAACATGAGTCTGATGTTAATATACATAATGAGTTTTCTAATGCAGCTCCTAGTTTACTTGAAGTCATTTAGTTACTAACAGTGTCATTAAATCTGCAGAATGTATGCCTCTATAAGAGAACATAAGCATTTTCAAAGAAGTTAAACATTTTTATCAGAACTAATTATTTATCATTTAAAGTATCTAGTGAAGGATAACAGAATTTTAAGAGATAAGAATTCTAAGGACAACCATTTAACAAGTTCAAAAGGTCAAATGATGTCATCATTGTTGTTTCTCAAGCTGTAGCTTCATATACTTGTTTAAAGTATTTAAATAGGCTCATGCGCAACAGAAGTTGTCTCTAGTGAAGAAAAAAGCATTTTGGTGGGAAATTCAGATCTTGAAGCTTTTAGAGCTTACAGAAAGCAAAAAAAAAAAAAAAACCCACTCAACGTGCCTTGTCAGTGCATGTCATGAATCTCCACAATGAGAACAGTCACACAGACTACCAGTTTCCTTACAAAACATCAACATCATGAAAAAATTAACCCTTTCATACAAAAACAGCTATTTAGAAGTAACAACAGCTGTCTCAAATCAGAAATCATATTATAACATTTCAATAATTTACCCACCAGTCAACCATTTTATATATATATATATATATATATATATATATATATATATATATATATATATATATAATATTTAGATATCTATACAACACCATTAATGTACTGTATTAATGTTTAAATGTATCTAAACAAAGAGTCTAAAACATCTAGGTAGAAATACTAATCAGAAACACCTTGTTACCCCGCCACTGACCCACTAGAAAAAAATGCACTTTGGTATTAAGTCAAATTATACTATTACTGAAGAATTAGAAGACCTACATCATTTGTAGTTATTTAAAAGGGAAAAGTATGTAAAGTACTTATAATGGGGAAAAGAGAAAAGGAACATTGGTAACAAAAAAGAATAGGAAGAAAGAAGAGAGAGAGAGAATGTTATTTAAATACTTAGTACTATATGCAATTAAAGGAAGTAGATATAGAAAGGAAAAGAGAAAGTTAATACTAAAAATGATTCACATTACCTTACAGCATAGAGATTTTCCAGAATCAAATATATTATGATTCATAAAACAAAACATTTAAAATTAGTAGGAATTTACTCATTTGTCCTATAGTTTCTTAGTTTTGTTTGCTTCTTCCTTCACAGACCATCCATTTTTTGTTGCCTGTCTCTTCAAAGTCTGGGATGACCATTCCATTTCTTCTATGACTGACAGTATTTTCTTCTTTTGGACAAATTCTACTGTTTCTTGTAGGGAATCAAAGATCTTCACTCCTTCTGGCAAGGTGATTTTTATTCTTGCAAGAAAAATAATTTGAGCTTTAATACTGGCTTTTTTCAAGGACTTAATTATAGGAACACATTCCTTTCTTCTGGATATGATTGTAGAGGTATAGTCATTGTCAAAATTAATAACTTTTTCATCCATTTTGATAGGGGAATTACTCCAAGCTGATTTCAGCACTAAGTCCTTGTCTTGCAAGGAAAGAAATCTATTATAATCTATTATAGACCTGGAGTTAGATGAACTCAGAGATGAAGCTGGACTTGCCAGGGACCAATGAGCCCTCTCAATTCCAAAAGAGAGGGATTCAGCCATGTTTAGTGCTGATGAAAAAATCACATATTGAGGGATTGAATCATGTTAGCACCCTCTTCTTTCTCAGGAATTCCACATATTCTCATGTTATTCCTTCTTGATCTACTTTCAAGGTCTTCCAGTTTCTCAATCAGCCTGGTGTTTTGTTTCAGAAGAAATTTATTGTGATGTTCATTTTCTGTCACTCTAGTATCTAGGTCAGTTATTGTTTCCTCTAAGGCAAGAATCTGTTCAGTTTGTTTTTTTTTTTTTTACTATTCCATTTAGAAGTTCCAGTTGTTTACTGCATTCTTGTTTGATAATATCCATTTTGTTTTTGAATTTGTCCATTTTTAGTAACAGTTCTTGGATGTTTGTTATTATAAGATGTAGTTTTTTCTTCACTGCACTCTCCTGGTGTGGGTTCTTCAAGATGCTCATCTTGAGATCTCCAGTAGAAAACGTCTTGATAGGAATAATTAAAACATTTTCTTGACTATGTATTACTTTTTAGAAAACAATAAAGAGTCTATGTTAATCTAACTTTTAGTATACTTTTAGTTAGATTTTTCCAAAAATTAAAATATATTTCCTGTCAGGATATTAAAATCTAAGCAGAGCTATGGATTTCTGCTACTATCAGACTGGCATCTTGGCCACACCCCCAACATATAAAATTCTGATATCCAGAGAGTGTTCATGCTTACTTAGTTTTGTAGACAATAAACTGACTACACTATCATATCATGCCCTGCTAATCCTATATTTCAGACTGCATGGTCAGTGCCTATCCCACCACTGGAGAGTCAATTTATACTATTGCAGAGGACAGGTATTTAATTCCAGACTGAAGAAATGTGTTCAGTTCTGTTCAGGGTTATTGAAGGACTTCAGCTTAGCTATTGTTTGGCAGTTGGTTAAGATTAGAATATCTCTACCTAGTTAATTAAAGGGTGCAATCAGTATAAAAAATAGACAGGAATTCATAGGATCTACACAAAAAACTACTGAGCTTACAGGGCCATGAGGCAGAAAGGTTAATAGATATATGTGAACAAATCCATGATATCGAAGAAACATTCACAAAAAATTAGACTTTAAAACATATCAGTCAAAAAGGGCCTTGAAATTAAAGAACTTTGAAAATTTGAAGGCAGCTAAGAAATACTGGGCTATAAGGTTAAAGCAGCAGTAAAATGTGAGTAGAATACATAATAGAAGAGTTTGTGATGAGTGGCTTAGTGTCTAAATCAAACAATATTCCTGAGGTATTTTGGGAAAAAACAATAACAATACATTAAATTATATACACAGGAGAAGGTTTAAATGATGTTAAGCAAAATATTAATGTCTGCCTGGATAGTTTAATATTGACTACAATTCCACAGGTTTGATACAACTCCTTGTTTGGTAAATAACACAGAAAGAGATTACACTAATTGCTAAGGAACTCCAAAGAGGAAAAACCCCAAGATCTGATGGCTTACCTCTAGAAAGTTACCTCAAACCTCAAGATAAATTTATTACCAACTTTACTAAGCAGGCCAACTATGTTTTGATTGTAGGTGATTTCCTCAATCCTGGAAGTAAGTCATTGCTGTGGTTAACCAAAACATCAAGAAAAGTTCCATTTCAGTATGAGCATTTAGACTAAACTCAATATTGAACTATAACTGTAAATTATTCACCATAATATTGGCCAAATGCGTGGTGTGATTGTTTCCTACACTGATTCATTTAGATCAGATAGACTACATTCCACGTCAGACAACTTTTTAACTGGATTTTATTAATATATTATAACAGTAAAGTCTAAAATATGATAAAGCACATAAAAGGAACAATAATCAAGGTACAGAACTTGTAAAACATAAAACTATATAAACAATGCGTTTTTTTGCTTATTTTTACTAGTTATTGCTTCTAGCAATTTATATATAGAACTTTTTATTGCATGCTGTATACTTTGTACTGTATTTTATTGCTATTAACTAATCTTCAAGGTTAAACTAAAATTGTCTGCCATACAGGGCCTGATAAATAAGTTTGTTTTAATGTCACACTGTTTGTAAAGCTTTTTATCTAGTTTCACTGTGTGAAATGTATTAATGGGAAATTTTCTGTACTTGTTAAGCACCAATTTGTTTGTTCTGATTTCCTGCCAAGGAGTGTATCATATAACTGATTTGTTTGCAGTTAAAAGCATTCTGTAGAGTCTCCTGGCTCCATTATCTGTTTAAAACGTTCATTTTGTGGCTCACTGCTGTTCTTCTGCTGTGATAAAAATTTCTGTAGTGTTTACTGTCTAAAAGAGTGTAGGCTAGTAGCTTTAGTATTGTTCCCCACCCTTCCTTCCTGTTGGTGTCTTGCTGTTATAACTGGTGGCTTTGCAGTTGTCTGCCCCTACTGTAAATTTGATCTGGGACACTCCTCCCAGTCTAGTGTCACTAGCTCATTTTACCTAACACAGAGAAAACATTTGAGAAAGCCAATCCACTTACTTTCCTAACCTTGAGTTATATTCTGTTTCTCCTCTCTCAATTTCCTTTACAAAAAAAAAAACTTTGCTAGAATCTCCCTGTGTTCTGCTTAACTGTAACAAAAAAGTATGCTTATTTCCTGCCTTTCCTGTAACTAGCCTACTCCAGATACAGATTTGCTATATCCAGGACTGTTTGTAAGCTTATGAGCCCCCCCCCCAAGCCTGTCTGTGTTGGAGGGAAGCCTTCTAGCTTATCAGTGGGAGTGGTAAGCACTAGGTAACCTATCTACCACATAAGCAGTGGTTTCTGGCCCAGAAATTGTAGTTATTGGCCATTTGGGCAGTTTTTCCATCTCTCTCAAATTCCTGATTTAAAAGCCCACATTTGCACTTGTTTCCCCCCTTCCTGTAACTAGTCTAGTCCAGATACAGATTTGCTGTATCCAGGACTGTTTGTAAGCTCCTGAGCCCCACAAGCCTTTATGTGTTAGAGGGAAGCCTTCTAGCTTATCAGTGGGAGTTTTAAGCACTAGGTAACCTATCTACCACATAAGGAGTGGTTTCTGGCCCAGAAATTGTAGTTATTGGCCGTTTGGGCAATTGTTCCATCTCTTTCAGATTTTTGATTTAAAAGCCAGCATTTGCACATGTTTCTTTCCTATAACTAGTCTAGTTCAGATACAGATTCTTAGTTTTAGCACTTTAATTTGCTTATTCATGCTCAGCACTTGTTCAGAACGTGTCGTAAGCACTAAATAAGCAACAAATTACTACAGCACTCAACCTTCCTCATTACCTAGAGGAAAACAGTTTCTGTACTTACTTTCCTCACTTGCTTAGAGAAAAACAGCTCTTGTACTCACTTTCCTCACTTGTCTAGAGGAAAATAATTTTTTATTCAGGCATGTCCAAGGGTCAGCTCACAGTGTTCTCTCCTGTCTATCTGATGGATCTGGGCATTTTGGGGCAATGTAGCAATTGCCTCATGTACACAGACAACCCTCTCCTCCTACCACCCAACAGTACAACCTGTGAGAGATGCACTTATCTAGCCAAATTGGAGGTAAAGTCTCTCCAACCAAGACTGAACTTGACAGTCAAGAGGGGAAGGTAAACACTTGCACCACGCCACACTCATCACATAGTCCCAGTAAACCTACACCACCGAAATTCACACAAAGAAACACAAAAACATTCATGGAGGCTCTCAATAATAATCTACTCAAGCAACAGAGACCTCCAAAGCAGAAACCCAAGCAACCTCCACCCCCAACACAACCCAAATAACATGTAGCCCACAAACTCAGTGTGCCACTCAACCACAGCCCATAAAGCAAAACAACGCACCCAACACACTAGTCATAGGTGGCTCTATAGTCAGGCACACTGATGTCCCACTCACCAGGCTAAACAAGGAGAAGGTTACTGTCAGCTGCCTGTTGGGTGCTAGGATCCAGCACATAACCCACGCACTCAGGTCACTCCACAACAAGTACAGGTATGACTCTGTCATTGTTCATGTTGGTGTGAATGACCTGAGGCGTACCTCCCTGGACTACATGAAAAGAGACATGGAAGAGCTCTCGGATCTTGTAGCCCAGGCAGGTATGACCCTAGCCCTGAGTAGCATCCTGCCATCGCCCAGAATGATACTGCAGTACAAGGACAAAATGATTGACTTTAACAATTGGCTAAGATTCCGGTGTCATTCTAAGAGGATCCATTATCTGTCTGCCTGGGACAACATGGTCGACAGACCACGATACTTTGCCAGAGATGGCCTGCACCTGTCACCCCTGGGATTCTGGATACTGGCTAAGGCTCTTGCCGCCCCTATAGTGCTTTTTTTAGACAAGGTACAAATGACAAATTCATCACCGTAACAGGAGCAGGCAAGCAAAAACTGATGGTAATGCTGCTCAATGCTAGAAGTCTAAATCTCAAAATGCACTCCCTCGAGGCACTCCTTAAAATGGAGAACATTGATATCTGTGCAGTGACTGAGACCTGGTTCAAGGCTCTAGAGAGCACCCCTGCATTATCAGGCTATAACTCATACCACACTTTTCAGCCACCTAACCTGGACCGGAACACCAAAGGCGGAGGTGTATCCATATTCAGTAAGGATATCCACACCTCCAGGCTAGTAGCTCAGCATAATGCATCCAAGCTTAACCAAGTGCAACTAACTCCGGGCAAAACTGCAATCCAAATAGTAGCTTGCTACAGATCCCCATCATGCCCCAGGATTCCACTCCTCTTTCCTTGATATACTGGAAAATATTAGGGTTCAACCAAACACCTTTATAATGGCTGATTTCAACTACCCCACCATTAACTGGGAAAACTACTCATGTACCAACTCCTTCACTCAATGCTTTCTGGAATTCATAAATTCCAATGCCCTGGATCAACTTATCCACACCCCCACCAGGGGCAACAATATCCTAGACCTAGTCATTACCAACATGAGTGACCGGTGTTCCACACCTGAAGTCAACTCCTCATTGGTCAGATCCGACCATAAGCTAATCACCCTAGATATCCACATCCTGCCCTCACCCCCCATTAAGGAAACCACAGTAAAAAATTTCTCCAAAGCCAACTTCATGCTTCTTAAGACAGAAGTGGCGAACTTCATGACACCCATGCAGATGGACAATACAGTTACAACTGCTTAATCCTACACAAATGCACTCTATAAGCATTTACATGAGTGCATGGATCGTGCTATCCCAAACAGAACCAAGATGCTATACTCCAAAAAAAGGAAGCCAATCTGGTGGTCCGCTGCCATAAACAAACTCTACAACAGAAGGAAGAAACTGTTGTAAAAGAGAGTAAAATCCCATGAGTGGAGGAGCTCCCTGGTCAGCCTCAGTAAGAAGATGAGATCCCTTATAAGATCCTCCAAAGTTAGCTACGAAAACAAAATCACCACTGATTCTAGGGACAACCACAAAGCATTCTATAGCTATGTCAAGAATCTCAGTGGCAGCACCCACATCTGCTCTACGTTAGAGCACAATGGCACGAAAATTACAGAACCAACTGATATTGCCAATATCCTGGCAGATAGGTTCAGTGCTAACTTTACCCCCCTCTCACCCCATAAAGGGCCCATATCTATACAGGAAGAATGCAGAATCCCTGTAATCACAACTACGCAGGTAAAAGCTGCACTTTCTAAAGCCAAAAACACAGCATCCATGGGACCGGATAACATCCCAGGCTGCATTTTACACAATCTTCAGAACGAACTGGCTCCCCACCTAAGCACCATATTCAATCATAGACTCATGTCCGGCTTTGTGCCCACTGAATTGTGCACAGCAACAGTTATCCCACTCCAGAAAGGGGGAGCCACAACTGATACTGGAAACATTCACCCTATTAGCCTGACGAGCCTGGTCTGTAAGGCCATGGAATGTATCATCATGGAACTCACAAACAAAGACATTGGTAACCTCCAAACTCTGGACCCCACCCAGTTCGGGTTTGTGAAAGGCAGATCATGCCTCCTGAACCTAACTGAGGCAGTCACCAAAGGTGTAGACAAGGGTAAGGTGGTTCACACAGCCTATCCTGACCTCGCCAAGGTTTTCAACACCATCCCCCATTCTGGAATTATAGCTAAACTCACTAAACTAGGTATACATCCCTACGTCACAAGATGGGTTGCCAACTGGCTCACTGACAGAACCCACACTGTAAAAGTTGCAGACTCCAAATCTGACTTCAACTAGTGACAAGTGGAGTACCACAGGGTTCAGTCCTGGGACCTCTCCTGTTTGGTATCTACTTCTCTGAAGCACATGCTAACACAGAAGGCCTTTGCCTAACAAAGATCACAGATGACTGAAAACTAGGAGCCATATGATGTGGACATCCTATAGGAGGGCCTCACTGAGACAGATGGCTGGTATCAGAGCCATGCCCTCAAGCTCAATGCCAAAAAGTACATTGTCATCCCCTTTGGTAAAAACTCTGTACCCATGAACTACCACATAGGCAGCAGTCTACTTAAGGCCAAATGTGTGATAAGAGACCTTGGGACCCAGGTGAACAGTAGTCTCTCCTTTGATAATCACATCACCACAGCAGTCAGGAAATCCTTCTACATGGCACACCTCATCACAAAATGGTTCTCATCCAGGAAAAAAGAGGTCATTGTTCCCCTCTACTCGACACTCATTAGACCCATTATAGAGTACAATGCCCCTTTTGGAATGTACCTCACAAGACATCTGCAGCAGCTGGCAAGGCCACAGAAGTACCTCACAAATTGGATTACTGGCCACAAATAAATGCCCTACACTGACCGTCTCAAAAAACTCCAGCTTTACTCCATAGCATATCGCCTACTCCAAGGTGATATCTGCCTAACATACAAAGCTATGTCAAACCCAGAGCTGTTGGACATGCTACACCTAAAAAAATCCCAATCCCTCTGAGCTACACGCTCTAGGGACCTAAACCTTGTCACCACAATAAACAGGACATGCTGGAGGGATAGATTCCTGTCCCAGAGACTTCCCATACTCTGGAACAAGCTACCCATCTATGTCAAGCAAAGTTCCTCATTAGCACTCTTCAAGAAAAATCTTGATGAGTGGATGGGAAATAGGAAATACACCCCGCGGATCACTTCTGTGGCTCTGCAAGGCAGGGGCCCAGGAAAATAACTTTTTTGGGTGGCGTTAGCCAGGGAACCGTGTTAACTAGGCTTACTTAGGCCCTTGGGCAGATAGCCTAGTACCTACCTATGAACCTATGAACCTATGTACATGTTCAGCTGTGTCAAATACTGTCCATTACCAACACAGCTTAGAATTCACAAAAATCATTACACTTCACATAAAAACACCTATTGCTATCTAACTGATATATCACTACCAATTCCTTACATAACCTTTGCCATCATTCTGAAATACATATATGAACACAGGAATATTTGTATATATGCATGATCTGTCTTAGGTATAATTTCACAAAGCTCATTTGATTGAAAGCTCATTTGGTCGAAAATGGAATATAGCCCCTGCCCCACTGCAGTGCGACCCTGGAGTGAGAATATAAAGTTAGGGTGTGTGTGGGGGGCAACTAGTTTTTACTGACATTATATGTTTCAATGTATTTTTAATGGATACACAAGTATATAATAGTGAAAACATTGCAATTATGTGTTATGCCCCCCACACCACCCCCCTAACTTTATATTCTCACTCAAGGATTGCACTGCAGTAGGGCAGGGGCTATATACCATTTTTGACCAAATGGGTTTTCAGTGAAATGCATTTTCGGTGAAGTGGGCTGCCTGAAATCATTTTCGACCAAATGTAATTCGACCAAAAGCAGTAGACCCATAAATATATATATATATATATATATATATATATATATATATATATATATATATATATATACACACACACACACACACACACACACACACACACACACACACTATCCACTTTGCTCTATGAGTATCCTCAATAAACTTAAATAAACTGTTTCCTGTCTTCTGTTCCTCCTTTGTCATGCCAGAGTAAAATAATGAGCTGCTGGTCCTTAAATTTTGGAGAATGATTCAAGTAGGGGAGCTTACTATACCAAATCCATTTCTTGGGTCACTAATATAATTTTTTTTCCTGGACTTTCCACCTGATCTGCATGACACGTCTAATTGCCATGGTCCTTCTTTTCCATACAGCCCTATGAATCACTCCTATAACACTATTCTTAAGATTCTCCCACTTTTCCAAAGGTATATATATTTTTTCTGTACCCTGCACACTTAATGTGGAATTTCCAAATCCACTTAAGTTACATGTATATCAACCAGTCCCAATCTCTTAACCAATATGCTGCTTTCAAAATGGGGAAATTTTACCGTGCACACCTCCTTGGAAATGTGAAACATTGACTCTATAATTCCAAACCTTTCCCTTCTAAAAAAAAAAAATCCCTGTCTGCCTTATCCACACACTCCTAAACCAGCATATGTGACCCTTTATTCTCTATGAACCCACTACCCCATTCTAAATCTCTGAATTCTCTACATTCTTCATGAACTAGTTCTAGTAAATGCAATAAAAAATGATTGGTGTTCCAACTCACCATGCAGGCTCTTAGGCTTTCCATCCCCTACTTCACCTTTAGTTACTGGTGACTGATGTCTGCATCCCTTTATCAATATCTGATTCAGTTTGCCCACTAGCTCATACCTCCCCAGATAAAGTAACCCCAATCTATCCAAAAAACGGTGACAAGTATCCCATTCTTGTTGAAATTCCTCTTCCATCTCTGCCCAGTAAGCAACCATCTAATATGTCTTGTACACTAGGTATTATCAGGTATTTTTGCTGGCACTGGCAGGTTTCTAAATAAAAATAATAATAATAATAATATGTGGCATTATCATCATATTTACTGCCTGAATCTTACCTGATATTGTGGAGAACTGTTCCAATCTGGGGCACAAATTTCAAACCTTAAATAATAGGTTATTCAAACTCTCCTCTAATGTGTCCAGTGGTGTACAAGTTACCATAAGACTCAAATAAATATGAGTTACTATCTCTAGGACAAGCCCAACTAATGTCCAAGCCCCTGAACTTCAACGTGAAACTAGGGCTGATTTAACAGCTTTGCATTTGAAGTCCTGATACTTCACCAAATTCCTGGAAAATCTCAAAAACCCACTCCAGTACCAAAGAAATGTTGGCACTTAATTTAGTGCAATCATCTGTAAATGGTATAAATACACTGCTGATACCTTTTAACTGAGCCATCTTGATAAGCAAATGTTCTGATTCGCAACTCCTCCACTACCAGAAAAAAACAAATCTGGAGACATAAAGTAATGTTGTCTTGTGCCTCTCTCAATTAAACCCTCTTCCGTCAGAACCCCCCCCCCCCCATTCACCATCACTCAAAATGAGAGGTGGGTGTAAAGGGCTTTCACTCAAAACAGAAACCTATCCTCACACTGCTTTGTCTGTAACCTCACCAAATGACCAATTAATTGAATCAAAGGCCATAGCTATATAAAAAAAATCCTAGTTTTGCCTCCTTTCTCACCAAATTCATTCAAAGATGCAACCACTTCCCGCCAATTATCTACCATATCTCATTTTAACAAATCCATTCTGTCCTCCTTGTATCAACTGGGAAGAATGAAATCCATATGAACTGCTAAAATTTTAGCCAAAATTTTCATAAGCATACTGAGTAGGGAAACAGGTCAATAGTCACCTACAGATAATATCTCACTTTTTTTCTTAGGGATTACTGAAATGATGGCTTGATTCAAAAATCCTTCTCCTATTGATTCTGTACCCCACTGATTGAAATCCTTTGCCAAAATCCCTATGACTCCCCCTGTTCACCCCACCCAAAACACACACACACACACACACACACACACACACACACACACACACACACACAGTCTTACAGAATTCTGTAGGAAATCAATCGGGTCCTAGGACTTTATTCAGCTTTATTCAGCTTCAGTTTGGATACTGCCCACATAATCTCCTGTTGATTTACCCAAAGTCCCTCTTCTTCAGGGGAGAAAGGATGCTGATGAATGGCTATCAACCTCCATTCCTTAAACACTCTATCTCTCTTCTCGCATATAAGTCACAATAGAATCTATTAAAGGCTGTTCTAATATCCTTATCACCCTCTAGCAGTCCACCATTCTGAAGTCTTACCTGAGGAATATATGTTCCTGGGATTCATACTTTTTAAACAACCAGGCTATACATCTAGAGTTCCCTTATCTATTCAGCCACCAAAAAAGACCTCTCCTCCTCAACACAGCTTCTACATTTGAAACCTCATAGATTCATTCATAGATGGATTTCTTTATTCTTCAGGACATCCCCACTTCCATGCTGACTTAACTCTCTTCGAACCTCTTCTAACTTAATCAACTCATCATATGCTGTCCCCTTGCTTTCTTTAACTGCTCTTTTTTTTCCATCACCTTGTGCAACTTATGCTTTTGTGCCAACATTACACCTATTCTACTACCCTGTCAAGTCAAATCCAGTGAAAAAATTCAGCGTTATTAAACCTGGATTGAAAAGCCTCCCTATAGCCACCCATATACCTGTTTCTATCCAAATTTTCAATAGCCTTTGGCACTTCACACGATATTCTCATCTGCCATCTGTCATCTTCCATATTCAAAGTTTAACTCCCCAAGTAAGATCTGAAATACCTTTGGATCACCAGCCTCCTGCTAGAGCACCAAAAATTCTTTAAAAAAATTAACATCACCATAATTAGGCAATAAATACTGCCAATTAATCATTTTTCAGCATTAATAGTCCCTGTCTAAACCAACCATCTACCTGTTCCACTGTTCCACACTTTTGTTGTTGCCACTACAATCTCTTTTTTTCCCTCCTACAGGTTTATGGTCACCATATATGACAGGAAAATCCCTGCACTTCAATTGATTCCTTTATCTCACCTTGAGTTTGGTCTCTTACAGGCAAGCTATTTGAAAGTCCCCTCTCCTAAGGTGCTGCTGAATCTTTGCTCGACGTATTGGGTGAGCACATCCCCCAACATTCCATGGCAGTAATTTATGAGCCTCCCCAGGATAGATTGCCTTACTTTTTGTAAAATGTTTGTAGTTTCCTGACTCAGATGAGTAAACCCTGCACACACACACACACACACACACACACACACACACACACACACACACACACACACACACACACACACACACACACACACACACACACACACACTCACTCACACACTCACTCACACTCACTCATTCACACACACACAGACACACACACACACACACACACACACACACACACACACACACACACACACACACACACACACACACACCACCACCCACCAACTCCAACATGGACTCTGGGCTAGAAATTATTTCCGTGGGCACTATATGCCTACATCCAGACACAAAACTCCACTGGCAGCTACTGCAAGATTAGATGGATCTAACAGACCCTCCTCTGCCCCTCCCTGTAAACCACATAGCAATACCTTAAGGGTATGCATTCCAGTAAATAAGATCCCCAATCAAATTAATAACTCACTCACATATCCTTTTTCTAAAAGAAAATGTCTTGTGGAGAGAATAAGTCAAACTTCTCTAAATAAGATTCTATTCCTGCAAAGAATTACAAAGAAAATAAACACTATATGGCATTTCTTCCCCAAACTGATAAAAATAATATTCCTACAGCATATGAAAACAAAAATTCAGTGAGTAGAAAATGTTACAGTTCTTAAAGCTTGTCTTTTGATACAGCAGTATTTTCTTACCTTTGTCACTAACTGGCACGTCGTGAGTTGCTCTCTGTTTAAGGCTTCCCGATAACATCTTCATGGGAAGTCTATAAAATAAAATGAAAGGGATAACCATGAGACCACATGGAAATGAGGCTTGGTACAAAACTTCACCCATAAATATAGGGTACAACAGTTATAATGACATGGAATATTAAAACCACCCCAACCACCCTGTATCACAGTACAAACATAAATAAATAAATAAAAACTGATGACAGAGTTTGCATCCTAAACACTCCCTCCCCAAAGACCATTGGTAAAATGAGAACATATACCTGTGAACTTAAAATAGGTAATTTAAGAAGACTCATAGCTTGCACATACACAAAACAGACAAAAAACACAGAACACTATAACTATGCTAATAAATGCTCCAAAAGCCCTTATCACAAATTCTATTTATTAATCACCAAGAACTAAATCAAACCTCCCCAAAATACTTTTCCAATGCTGCTAGACCCAAACCAGTCCAACAATGTTCGTCAGCTGTCAGATGATCCAGAAAAGTTCTCCAATCAAGTTTTATTGCTAACTGAGCTAGCTTTCTCTGGGGATGTTCCATAGTCCAATGATTTCCTGCAACTATGTGGACCTTGTTTAGCCCACTGCTGATACTTTGTAAACTCAATTGCTGCTTTACTGCTATCTGGTAAAACATTCTGCTGATCATTTCCCTTTTTCAAAGTGGATGGTTTTCTCTCTTCCTGTCATTGGTATTCCCCTCTCTTCAATCCATACCTATCACCTGTCCAAATTTTTGCCTCATATCTTTTGTCTGCTCCTCTTAAAATATGTGCTGTTCTAGCAAATCATCGAGGAATGAAGTCACTAAATAATGACATATATTTGAGTTTCAGGCTTCATAGTCTTCAGAAAATGCATGCCAATGCAAATTCTGTTATTCTATCAACTTTCTAAGTTTGTAATAGCAATATTTAACAATTGCCCCAATTTCTGGCCTTTGTCCCCCCATTACTTTTGGCTTTGCCCAAATTTCTCGTACTGACAGATTGAGAGCATGCCTCAATCTCTTCCTCATTTTGGTCAATGCTGTGAGTTTATATCTTCATCCATGATCTCTAGACTCCACATTGCTACTGTCTTTGCCACCAGCAGCAGACTTCTTGCACTGGGGCATAAACACTGATGGGGGTGAAGCAGGGTGATGTCATTTAGAAGACATCTCACACTCCATCTCACATTCTATCCAATCCCCTTCCCCATCTGGGGTCTCTTTCAAATCCTGTTATTGCTTCGGAAAGTTTCCCAAAAATCTCCTACTTCACCCTGGTTACAGATATAATCCTCTCTCTCAATTTTTCCACCACAAGCAAAGTAGAGTAAAATAGGGAAGTTTTATATCCATGAGCAGTTAATGACTGCACAAATGACAACATAGAGTGGCATAGTTGATACAGTTTGGGGGAAAAATCTTCTCTAAAATATAATGTAACAGATGTCCAGTAAATGCCTTTCTGTCTCACGCTGTGCTCTACAAGCAGTCTCTCATTCTAGCACATTGTATGGTCATAAGAATATGTTGAGGCACCCTGAGTTGCCAGCTTCCCTTTGCCATTTTTCCTATATGATGAATTCTCTCAATATCCAGATTCAGCTCTTCAGGTAGTCTAATTACTTTATGTAAAATAAACATGAAATAGATGTACAGCTCTAAATTGTATATATGCTCCCGAAAGCCTTTGTCCCTTAAATTCACTTGTCAAGTTCTGATTTCTAAGTCATTAAGTTTAAGTGCCTGGTTTCCAATATCAGTATTAACTGTACTTCTCACTCCACTTGCCTGGATAACTGCTGCAAGTCCAGAAGTTCCTGATTAAATATGACAATCTCTGCTTCCACTCAATCCATTCATAATAGTTGTTGTTGGGCCTGCTAATTGTAGACTGCCACATCCATCGACATAGTTGACAGCTGTTTGATAGTACAGTTGTTTCAGCTGAACTTACCATAAGGGGAGATGTTTAAATGATCACTGCTGCAGTAGCCTTAGCTACATGTGTTATATCCTGCCAAGGATATAACAGCTACCCAGCTTCCAAAAATTCACGGCACCCAAACTGTCAAGCAGCTTAAGCTGAACTGACTAAAAGACAAGTTTGGGCACAAAGCTGTTCAGAGCTTTCTTGTCAGCAGAGAGAGGGAGACTGAGCCTTGAATGGACAATGCTATGGATAACAAAAATAAATGTCCACACCCTGGCACAAAAAACACACCAAAAAACAAGGGGAGGTAGATGAAGGGAGCAGCTACAGCAGCAGTGATTATTCGAACCTCTACTGTTATTGTACGTTCAGCTTACACAACTGTACTATGTTTTTCATAGTGATCACTGCTGCAGTAGCCTTATCTATATGGTTAGATTATCATAGCAAACTATATGTGGGAAGTGGAAAGACAAGAGTACAGGAGCCCCTGGAGAATGGTCCTAGCAAAGCATGATCTAGACTTACAGAAGGAATCCAGCTTATTGTGCTTTGTAAAAGTATGTACAGAGGACCAAGTAGCAGCTTCTAAAATTCTTCTAGAATCCATCCCTTTCCAAAAAGCAATATAAGAAGCCAAGGTCTTTGTAGAGTGGGCCTTAACCCTGATTGGAATGCATTTTCCATGGTGAGTATAACACAAGTTAATAGCCTTAGACAACCATTTGGAAAGAGTCTGTTTTGACAATAGTGGTCTCTTCTTCTTACCTTCACAAGAAATGAATAATTCATCTGAAAATCTGTAAGATTTAGTTCTATCAAGCCAGTACCTGAGTTTTCTGTGGGCATCCAAGGTATGGATTATCTTTTCTGGTTTAGGAAAGAAAACAGGGAGAAGGATAGTTTGACATGAAGTAAACTTGGATACCACTTTAGGCATGAAAAAAGGATTAGTTCTCAAAGAAACCCTGTCTTTGTGGAAAATGCGATAGGGTTGACTCACCATATGAGTTTGCAACTCAAATACCCTTCTTGCAGAGGTCAGAGCAATCAGTAAAACTATTTTCCGTGTGAAGAACCTCAAGTTAGCCAGTAGTTTGTTCAAATGGAGCAAGTATTAGTTTCTCTAACACAAAACCTGCAAAAATAAACAAGTCACCTAAGTACAGACAAATGTGGATACTCTATAGCCTGCAATGAGCTCTTGGTAGAGTGGATAGTTCAAAGGGTAAGAAGGGGAACTGATAATGTAATTTTGACACACAAAACCTTAAGAAATGTCTGAAGTTTGGATAAATAGGAATGTGATGATAAGCATTTTTTAAGTCTAGTGTTACCAGGAAACTTGAAAGAGGAGGAAGAGGTAACAGATTGTGAAGTGACATAATTTTGAATTTGGGCACTATCACAAACAGGTTTAGGAAAGAAATATCCAGAAATGGTCCCAAAGCATTTTCTTCTTTTGGAACTAAGAGCTTCTTTGAATAAAATCCCTTCCCCACCTAGGAAGTAGGAACTGGTTCTATCACTCCTTGGGACAACATGTGATTAAGAACAAGTGGAAACAAAAGAGTTTGACATCTTGGATGAGGAACGACCCCCTGGAAAGGAAAAATTTCCTCCCACTGCAATCTATAACTCTGATGAATGATTTTCAGAACCCATTTGGCTGAAACAATCTATTGCCAAAGATAAAAATGGAGATTCAGACTTTCTGGAAAAGGAAAAAGGGCTCGGGAGGGAGGGGGTCGAAAGGTCCCTGGAACAGTCTTTCAGACTTGTTGGAGTGTACTTGGTTTTGGAAGGCTTGAGACTTATTTTTGGAACCTCCTTGCAACTCCTTAACCATCTGTTTACTTGAATTCTGTTGAGACTATTTATTCTACTTTTTGCTAAAACTGGATGATGAGAAAGAAAACCCTTGGACAATTTTGAAAAGGAGGGCTGAAAACTCTTATTAGCGATTCCCTGGATCGGCTTACCCCTTTCATCACACTTTTTGATCACCTCTGCAGCAGAGGGGCCAAACACTAAATCTCTACCCAAGGGAGAATTTAACATCTCCTTTTTAACATCATTGGGAAGTTCTGAGAATTCAGTCAAGCCAACATCTGTAAAACTGTACCAGTGGCTATAGCCCTGGAAAAAATATCAACAGTCATATATTACTCCAAACAATGTTTAGTGACCTGTGCAACAGAAGAAACTAAGTTATTTAAAGCAGATTTTTCTTCACAAGAAGAAACTGTAGATAAAACATTCCTCATACTTTCACAATCATACTTACTTCTTCTTTTGGCTGCTCCCGTTAGGGGTCACCACAGCAGATCATCAGTTTCCATTTCTTCCTGTCCTCTGCATCTTGCTCTGTTACACCAACCACCTGTATGTCCTCTCTCACCACATCCATAAACCTTATCTTAGGTCTTCCTCTTTTCCTGTTACCTGCCAGCTTCATCCTTAGCATCTTTTTCCCAATATACTCTACATCCTTTCTCAGCGCATGTCCAAACCAATGTAATCTTGCCTCTCTGGCTTTGTCTCCAAACCTTCCAACCTGGGCTGACCCTCTAATATACTTATTCCTAATCCTGTCCACCCTCGTCACACCCAGTGCAAATCTTAACATCTTTAACTCTGCCATGTCCAGTTCTGACTCCTGCCTTTTTGTCAATGCCACTGTCTCCAACCCGTATAATATAGCTGGTCTCACTACCCTCTTGTAAACCTTCCCTTTCACTCTTACTGGTACTCATCTGACACAAATCACTCCTGACACTCTTCTCCACCCACTCCATCCTGCCTGTACTGTCTTCTTCGCCTCTCTTCCACACTCACCATTACTCTGAACTGTTGATCCCAAATACTTAAACTCATCCACCTTCACCACCTCTACTCCCTGCATCCTCACCATTCCTCTAGCCTCCATCTATTCACACACATATATTCTGTCTTAGTCCTGCGACTATGAGCCAGACCAGGGGTGTATTTCCAATTACCCATCCATTAGTACAAGTTGCACTTAAAAAGGGATAAGCAAGAATTCTGCTTCACATGGATTGGGAGCCTGTTCCAGAGAATGGGAATTCTCTGAGAAACATATGCCTCTCCAGCATGTCCTATTTATATCGTTAGCAACATTTACGTCTTTTAATCTAGTAGTTCTGATGCTGTTTGTTTTGCAGATGTGCAAAAGGTTTCTAAATAGGGTCCAGTGATGCCCTGTATGCCAGACAAAGCTAACCTCTCAGAAGTTTGTATGACACTGAGTAAGGAGACAGGGTTTTGAGGCAATCAGCTTAGGATAATGTGTTTACTCCCTGTAGTCATTTGTAAGGAACCTTTGTGGATGTTCTAGTTGCTGCATGTCTCTGGTCAGGTACGTACTGAAGGGGGGCATTATACTCTATGATGGGTCTAATGAGGGCCGAGTACAGTGGTATAATGACCTTTCTGGACCCAGATGCCATGACTTTGCTTATAAGTTGAGCAACACAAAAGGATTTTCTTACTACGCTGGACACATGCTGTTCAAAGGCTAGATTACTATCTACATGAATTCCCAGATCTCTGACTAGTTAATCAACTTTTAAGGGTGTTTTATTGATTATGAATTTACCTGTAATCATACACTTCTCAAAAGGTACTATAATGCTTTTCTTGGTACTGAGTTTTAAGCCATGGCTTTGGCACCAAGTGTTTGCTGTATTAGACCTTCCTGAAAGGTGTTCCCATCTTGAGGGAGTCAGTGGTTGCTTCCAGTTTACAATCATCTGTGAACTTGGTCAGCCAAAGGCATTTGAAATATGAGAACTACATGCTAAAGAGAAGTGAGCCAAGCACAGAGCCCTGAGGGACTCCACTGGTGACTGGTCTCTTTGTGGATGTGGCCTCACCAATTCTAACCTCCTGGGTCCTATCAGTGAGCCAGCTAGCTATCCAAAGTGTTATAAAGGGGTTGGTTTATACCTAGTTCCATAAGTTTGTTAATGCCTGAATGCAGTATTGTATCAAATGCTTTAGCCAGCTCTAGGTAGGCAGTATGCACCATTTCCACTCATCCATTGCCTTAGTGACCATTTCAAAGATGTCCAACAGATTCAGTGGGCATGACCTTCCTTTGACAAAGCCAAACTGGCATCAATCCAGTGTCTGGAGGTCTCCTATGTCCTTGTTGGCAATTTCCATGATAATTCTTTCTATGGCTTTTTAAATAAGACTATATTAACATTTGTTAAAAAATAGAAGGGGTGGGGGAGCGACAGCGGGCAAGGGAAAACACACTCATTCCAAGGGTTTCCTCAACTTTGTTGTCTTGCAACATGAACATATGCTCCTTCAACATCACTACGTTCACACAAACATCACCATCTCTGGATTTGAACCATCAAATCAGGCCAGTAACACACTTGAGATTACTATCACTATTTGCCACAAACATATACTAAGAAAAAAATGTATCACATATAATCAAGACGACACATTGAAGGTGCAACAGAGCCAACTTCTGAAAGCTGTCCTTTGTAACTTGACATCCTTGATCATTACACTTTCAGTAGAATGAAGTAAACTCCAACCATATAACAATGTTTTACATATCTATATATATGTGTGTGTGTGTGTGTGTGTGTGTGTGTGTGTGTGTGTGTGTGTGTGTGTGTGTGTGTGTGTGTGTGTGTGTGCATATATACACATGCATATTAAACAGAAAAGGTTGCACTGAGTTAAAGCAATGACACTTAGTAAATAAGAAGCACATGAAAAACTCATTTAAGTATTTCAAAATCTTGGACACAAAAATAAAAAAGTACAATAAGCTGGTTACATCAGTGTGCACACCCTTAAAATAATACTTTGTTGAAGCACCTTTCTACAACTGGAGGTGAGGTCATCTTTTTTTCATGACAAAAAAAGAAAGAAATATGCGAGGAATGGTATTCATCTGTTGCCTCAGAAGAAAAACTCCTGACATAAATAATTAAAGATCATGTTTTATTCTTTTTAATATGGAGAACCAGCCATATCTGCAGAATTAATCACAACTCCATGTTTGTTATGCAAACTCCTACGGTTCCTCTGGTAAAAACTAATTCCTACTTATGCTACTGATGGGTGGTTTTCTTAATGAAATTGTTGCCCTCAGACCTGGTTCCTAGAGTTAGGCTTGGACATAACCTTACCGGACTACAAGAACTGTTTCACAAATAGTCATGATAATACTAGAGGAAGGGGGGATATGCCAGTCTTTGTTAGTAAAGATATAACCAGTTTAATTCAGGCAGTACTACTCAGTCCAGAAAGTGTCAATCATAATCTGTTTATTCTGGAAATGAATAGAGCACTACGTACAAGTACTGACTTACTGAACATATGACTTGAAGACAGTCTTACATGCATTGTCAGTGAAGACCTAGTTAATGTGAGGATTTAAATCTTCCCATGAAAAACAGGTAAAACAGTAAAATAAAGATTGTATAAATCAGTTCATGAAACTGAGTAGCATGACACAGATAACTCAAGCAACAAGTAGTAAGTCCATTTTAGGAGTTGTTTTACTCAATCCAATATTCTGGACTTAAGATTATTCAGTTATTGCTCCCCTAGCTGATGGTGATCATAATTGCATAGAGATGAGTTTGCTGTCTGAGTCCATTTGCAGGCAACATCAAGATTTCTATGTACCCCCAGAGCAAAGGTAACTATGAGGCCATACTTTCTGAGTTGGTAAAGGGGGACTGGTACAGTGATTCATCTGGGGACTGATACAGTGATTCATCTACTACTAACCTAGCTAATGCCTGGTGTACATTCAAGTCCAAGATGTTAGTCCTAAGATTATTGATTTAAACTTATGATAAAGTTGCTATACCAAAAACTAAAAAGAAATCAGCAATGTTTGTCAGTAAGTAGTCAGAGACAAATAAATATGAAAAATAAGGCTTACAAAAAAAAAAAATGGAAGTTCCTTTGGGAGAATAAGAGGAAGTTATAGTTTAGGTTTTAAGTAGAGAGTCACGGAAGGTGATAATCAAGTTGAGAAAAGCTAGAAAAATCAGTTTCATCACTGAGTCCATAGAAAACAAAATGAGCTTTTCCTCCCTGATAAAATGGCTAAAGAATAACTGTAATCTATAAAGATACCACACCGACAATAGGTCATGGAGAGAATGCACCATGGCAGAAATGCCTGATAGGTTTAAAGTTATTTTTAAGTCCTTTTCTTCTGCTACACTGAATAACTGGTTAAAAGGGAATAGCATGGTTGTGATACATTCACAGGAAAAGTCTCCTTCTCTTTTTAATTAAAGTCTTAGCAAACCTAGCACCACAATGTCTCTTGTTGATGCACTAATTTACATTAGCTAAAGGTATACAACATTCTTCCATCTTTAAAAGAAAGGATGGAAAGTGAACTAGATGGTTTAACAAATGAGGAACTAAGAGACAAGGTACGATATTTGCAAATGTACTGATGTTTTTAAAATGTTGGGTTCATGATAGCATTGGAAAGAGGCTTCTGTCTGCTGGAAAGTTAACATCTCCTAGAATGCTTTTAGGAAAGGACAATGCATCCCAATTAACCTATAATATTTTCAGGACTATCTATCTGAACCTGTTGATCAGAAGTGTAGGTTGAGGTCATCTCTATTAATCTTAGCAAAGTCTTTGCCCAAGTGTCTTTAAGGATACATATTCATCTGGCTGGCTGGATGCATGCATATTTATGGTTCAGGTGCTGGAGGTTAACAGTAGATCCAATTATGACCCTCTGAAGGAAATGGAAGTTGCTGAACCACACGAGTCTTGTCTTACACTACTCTTGTTCAGTCTGTATATCATCAATTTTACATTCCTTGAATCTGTCCTGATTCGCAAGTATTTTGATGGCTTTAAGTTGACTGAAATCATAACACAGATGTTGGACTAGATAATTCTACAAAAATACGGGAACCAGCTGATCATTTGGTTCATAGACAACCACATAGTTGCCAGCACTTCAAAATTATCTCACATGATCATTGGACAGAGGGAATGTAACACCAGATATTCCATATCAGGGGTCAGGATAAATACTATTGAAACTTGCAATGATCAATGTATTTTAATAATTTATCTTTCAGACCACATGCAGAACACCCACGTGTGGAAGTGAACAAAGTAGCAGGTTTCAGCCTACAGGCACAGACAGCTATGAGCAGGTCTCTCTCTGTGAATGCATCAACTATTAGACTATTGTTGGCATTTTTGGGTTCCTTCTGTCTTCCTATAAACAAGTTCTTCTCAATTAAATGGAGCATCCAAAGAAAATGCATGAAGAGAACATCTGGCCTGAAACATCATGGATATGAATTGAGACTAGGGATAATAAATGTTTATTTTTTGACTTACCAAAGAGTAAGAGATGATCTGCTCTTTGTTTTTCTTTTTCTTGTGTTTTTATTAAGTTTATGTTTTCAAAAATAAATAGGATATAACATCAACCATAACTCACAAATATTTACATAAATGAACTTTGTAAAACTTAAGCTTTCTAGATTAACAGATCAGATACAACAATGTCTTTGTTTAACTATTATGCATTTATTTCATGAAACTGTGAAAAGGAATAAATACCTAGCAACATTTTTATCAGTGCAAACATTTGTCCGACTTGGCACAAAATATACCATCATACCAAGCCTAGTGAACAGAGCCAGTAAGATTACAGAATACAACATATCAGACATTTAAGGCAAGTGAGAAGGTTGTTTTGGTTCCAACAGATCAGCTCTTTGATCAATGAAAAGCTTCCACTGCAGAATCATGTTGGCATCAATGTCCCATCTCTGTGCCATTCCAATACCCATACCATATATATTGTCAATAACACTCCAACACTGTGTTGCTGCAGGAAACTACTTTGGACTCCATTTTATGGTGATTACTTATTATTTATTTGTTTAATAGTTATATTGAGAATAAGCAATAGCAAATGAGCATTAGCACTAGGATCTGGTTCAGCAAACACATCATAAATTATTTATTCCATGTTTAATTTCACATTACTACCAAAGTTTTGAGTTCAACCAGAAATCTTTAGACTTATGATATGTGTATATTATATGTGTCCAAGATTCTAGAAAATCTGCATTACACCTTCAGCAGAACTTTGAAGCTGGCCAAACATTCTGGAGTATAAAACATCTGGTGAAGGCATTTTCAAGCAAAAAAGCTATCACTTAGGAGCTGTGCTAATGCTGAAAGAAGACTTGAGGTAAAGAGCTGAGTCTTTAGGGGAAATCTGCACTGAACTTTCTAGCTGACCTGCATCCCCCCAGTACATCTCACTTAAAGCTGGACCACTATGAAAGTAGATTTGCAACAACAAAGAATACATTTTGGGTGGAGTCATCAAGACTGACAAAATGTTCAGACACGTTAAATACATACAGCAGCAGTGGATGATGTGAAAGTAATTCACCTTTCAACTCCTCTGGCTTAGGTAATAGATGGTGGGTAAGCAGGGTGTAGATATAGATACTAGTGTTATTTACATCAAAGCTATGCTGCACAAAGTATTAAAAAGCAGCATACATGCACTTCTAAACAAGGGATGAAAGAACCTCAAGTGGCCGATCCAATACTTAGGAGCTGAAGAATAGCCCTTTTAATGAAATTAGTAAATAATGCTACTGTTTGTTCAGATCTGTGTGCAAGAACAATGTTTTGAAAGCAAGGTCAATTGAATTAAGAAATTGAGAATAACATCACTTACATCTTTTTTGCAAAAAGTATGGAGAAAGCTTGAAACAAATATCTCTATGTATATGGGATGAGAAGACTGGAAAAAAGTTCTGTTACTGTTTTAGTAACAGAAGTTTCTAGGAGTTGATTCAAGTGCTGTGGTGATAACTGCTGCACCAATAAATTGCAAGCCTAACTAAACAAACCCTGTAACTATTAAGTAAAGATGGAATCTTGAAACACACCATTTCTTTTATCAAACAGCAAAGAGCTGGAGTTGCTTGACGTTTGTTAGGATGAAAGTCATTACCTCCCTATCTCACTTCTTTAAATATCTCTCTAAAATGTACCTCAGAAGAGTATTAAATGTATACGTAGATAGATAAGACATACATGGACATACATATGTGCACGCACGCACGCACACACATATATATATATATATATATATATATATATATATATATATATATATATATATATATATATATGTACTTGTTAATAATACGCTATCATTTTAATCACTTATAATCACAGTTCAAAAAGAAGATTCCCTTGCCACCATGTACCCATCTGAGTTGCGAAAACAAACGCATCACCTCTTTATTAAGGTTTCTTGTAGCTGAGGGTATACAGGCTAAAAAGTATGCCCTGATACTTAACCAAGGAAGGATTCCAGCTATAAAGAAATGTCTGTTTACTCAAGTCTGGAATAGACATGCGTACCTAGAAGAATTAACTTGGTCTGATTAATCTTCTAACTTGACACCTCTTGCCAACTGCTTAGCAGTTCACAGACCTTAGAAATGGCATAGACAGGGTTATGGAATGGTAAAGTAATACGCAAAAAGGCTTATTTTTTATTCAGTTGGGATTAGCTGGCACCCCCAAAATTTTGAAAAGTCCTCAATTATGCCACTAGTTGTTCTATGGCTAACAAGAAAAGGACTAGAGCCACAGGATGTTCATAACAAACTCCTCTGAATATCTTGAAGGTAGGAATAGATATATAAGAATATATCTTAACTACTGCTGAATAGCTTTCACAGATAGACTGAATCACATCTAAGTTGGATTCAAACAAATTAAATTGCTTTAAGGTTACTAATGGGATAATTTAACTAGAACAAACTATATTTCTTTGAATCCTGGATCTCAACTATCTAGTGTTAGTGCCATGATGACCGAGAAGACCAGAGTTCAGCTCTAGAGATGTTTCCTAGATTGTAAGAATTTAATAAAACATGCCTGGTCTGCAAGTACAATGGAAAATTGTTGTAGTGTGTCTGCATACATCAATGAAAACAGTCTGCAGTCTGCACTTAACATAGAAACAAAACTATTTATCTGGTAGTTGTGGAGATTTTCCCATGCTGAGAACTACAAATACCAGAGAACATTTCCAGGAAGACAGAGAAACTCCTGCTGCCAACAGGTAATTGCATGCCTGTCAAAAAAGATTAAATGCCTGTGAAAGAAGACATTTACATAATTATCCAAGAAAGCCAATAGGACCTTGCTAATCAAGCCCCCTTTTGCACATTGGGAATCTTAGGCCTGACTGTCTTTCACAAAAAGAGTGGGTAGGGAAACTGACAGTTCCAATAGTTGGTTAATTTGGGAGGTACTAATGGTCTCCATACTGCATTGATACACTTTTTTAGAAATAAGCAGTCTTTGCACTGGAAATCATTTAAATGGAAAAAATATGAGGCTTGGTAAATGCACTGAACTCCCTCACCAACCTGCTGTACAGCTCCACAGTAACAGCAAAAATATTGTATTCTGAGAAATTCTTGGGTGATTTCTGTTTTGATATTAAGGATCTCCTGTATTTTGTATTTAAATTATGAAGAATGAACTGAGATGTATGTATCATCAGATAGTTTAGGAATAAATACTAATTTTGCATGTCTGATAATCTTGATTGTCAGGAATGTCAAAGCTTATTGGCCCAGGAACACGACTTGGCATGTAGAATGCATTTGTATATATTTGATGCACAGGCTTACATTCCCACTTAATACCACCAATTAATAGGTGGCAAACAGGAGTTATGGGTTCTAACTCTCACACTGCTGCCATCGATATTTGATGTAACACAGAACTAGCAATATGGGGTCTGGCTCCCACCACTGGTTGTTGTTGTTTGTCTTTTCGGCTTTTCCGGATTAGGGGTTGCCACAGCGGAACTCCAGTCCACTAATGAATGGCAGTAGATTTTTTTTTTTATGGTGCCGAGTTGCCATCCCGACGCCCAACCTTCAGTGAAGGCACACCCATTCACACATGTCTTTCGGAGGCCACTCGACCACAGGGAGGACATGCAGACTCCACGCATAAGGCACTCCAGCTGAGAATCGAACAGGAGAGCCTCTTGCTGTGAGGCAACAATGCTACCGCTGTACCACCGCGGCTGGTTCCCACCACTGGTAATAACTAATATATAGATGGTAATTGGCCTTAAGGGTAAATATGCACTGCTGCCTTGAGCAATAGCAAACATTTGCCACACCCAGATAAGTTCCACATGAGAAATACAGTTTAGAGTTATAATCACTGGCTCCCCAGGATTTCAACCATCTCAGATGGAGCCCAGTGCCTTTCAGTGTAAACTTAGTAACTGTAACTGAAGCTTCAACATAATTATTTTGCACACTCACTTCCACTCACAAGATTTCTCAGAATTGGGGATAGATTGTGACTCCCCAGCACTGACTCTGCCCTTCCCAAGCTTTAAGGTGCACTGTTACCAGTTAGTAAAAACTAACAAAACCAGAAAAAAATTACCCATAAAATAAACCAAAAAAGGACAAACATTTCTGTTTGCCCTTAAAATAGCCCAACTTTTACATATTAAAATGGAAACAATTAGCTCTGTCCAGTCACAATTACCAATGTGGAGATGCTGCACAGTTGTAGATGCATGTAAAATGTATAAATCCTTTAACCAATAAATAAACCATCAGCCACATCCATTTGAACAGTAAACTACTTTACTTGAAATATATAACAAATTACTGATGTTTCACATAAATATACAGCTAAATAAAGATTTGCACAAAATTTGAAAATGAACATTCAAGAAGACAAATAGAAAAATGCATAAATTAGAAATTACTTGTTTCTGAATATATACATACTGCACCTTTAGTGTTTCTGACTTTTAAATTCAAAACACAATTTTGAGAGTCCTTACAGAGAGTATAGTTGAGTTGTATCTCCCAAGGTGTCACCCAAGGCCTCGATCAGTAACACCTGTAGTTTCTGTACTTCTGTTTGAATTAATACTCAGACCCTCTGTTTAGAAGTCCACAAAAGGAGAACTTCATGTGACTGTAGTTTGAATTTAAAAGATATGCTTACTGTTTACATAGTTGCACCTCAAAGGTCAAGGGGAAAGTGGAAGGTCCAGCAAGCCAAAGCCCAAATAAGGAAGTCATCATGTGACATAATTCAGCAACTTTCAAGCAGTAAAGTCTATAACAGCACAAAAAAACTGCACAGTCAAAAGGCAATAGTGTAGTTTTATTTAATTTTAAACTATAATACATTTCCACAACCACAAATACACAGCTATATGCCATTATATATATATTACAACTCAGTGATAATGCATACACTTGGTCATGCTTTAGAACAACTTCTAATGCATCTTAGCATAATGAAGCATTTTATGACATTATTATAACTTTTCTCACACATCTACAGCTTTCAAAAACTCAGGCATTCTTTGCTGACAGACCCTTCAGGTAAAAGACACATTTTTAGTCATGCTACCCAATTCCTTGCCTAGGATGGCCATCTGTATTTGCAGTATTAACAGCACTCTCATGCTGGATGGTCATGTTATAGGACTTTAAGCATAAACTCTTTTCAAGATGTTTGTTGTTTTGCTCACTAGCTCTTGTGTAATCATGTTTTTTTTTTTTAAACAACCTTATTGAATTATCACTTGTGACATAGGCAAATTTACATTCATATACGTAATCAAACTATATTAACGTAACAAGCATTATACTTCACATATATTGCTATATATTACATAACCTAGGTAACATTACATAAATTATTCAGTTCCTGTTTTTTTAAACAAGAAACATTTTCATTAAAGCATCACTTACTACATAGGCAATCATACATTTATACAAATAAAAACAAATCACACCAACATCGCCCCATAAGCTTGATGAGCCTTGTCTGCAAAGCTATGGAGAGGATCATAATGGAACTCATAAATAAAGACATTGGGGACCTACAGACACTGGATCCTACCCAATTTGGCTTTGTCAAGGGCAGATCCTGCCTCTTGAACTTGGTCGACTTTTTCGAAACAGTCACTAAGGCCATTGATGAGGGTAAGGCAGTTCACACAGCCTACCTTGACCTAGCAAAAGCGTTCGACACAATACCCCACTCAGGCATCATAGAAAAGCTCACCAGCTTAGATGTAAACCCATATGTCACAAGATGGGTTGCAAACTGGCTCAAGGACAGAACCCACAGGGTTAGAGTTGCTGGTGCCATGTCAGACTCTAAGCTGGTCACGAGCGGTGTCCCACAGGGCTCAGTCCTGGGCCCCCTCTTGTTCGGCATTTATTTTTCTGAAGTGCAGGCAAACATAGGGGGATTGTGGCTGACAAAATTTGCAGATGACTGCAAACTGGGCACCATAATTGACACTCCATCAGACAGAGACATCCTCCAGAGAGGTCTCATAGAAATGGATAACTGGTGCCAGAGCCATGGCCTTAAGCTAAATGCCAAAAAATGTATAGTCATACCCTTTGGGAAAAACAAGGTAACCCCTAATTACCACATAGGTGGTAATCCATTAAACACGGAAGACATTATCAGGGACCTGGGGACCCAAGTTGACAGTAACCTCTCTTTTGACACTCACATTGCCAAAGTGGTTAGGAAGACCTTCTACATTGCCCACCTGATCATGAAGGGATTCACATCCAAATCAGGAGAGGTCATTGTACCCCTGTACTCTTCACTTATCAGACCAATGATTGAGTACAATGCCCCATTCGGAATGTACCTTACCCGACACCTGCAGCAGTTGGAAAGACCCCAAAAGTTCCTCACCAAAAGGATAAACCGGCTCAAACATATGTCATACGCTGCCCGACTGAAGAAACTCCAGCTCTATTCAGTCGCATACCGTCTGCTCAGAGGTGATCTGTGCCTGACATACAAGGCCATGTCCAACCCGGAATTAATGGACATGCTCCACCTCAAAAAATCCAAATCCACCAGAGCCACGAGAGCAAGAGACTTAAACCTCAACACGGATATAAATACGACATGCTGGAGGGACAGATTCATCACCCAGAGACTCCCTACACTATGGAACAGAATCCCAGTCCATGTGAGGCAGAGCCCCTCACTGACTCTGTTCAAGAGAAATCATGACGAGTGGATGGGAGTTCGTAGGTTTACCCCGGGAATCATCTCTGTGTCACTGCTGGACAGAGGCACAGCAAACTAATGGGTATAGTATTCTCATCCTAAGGGGTGGTGAAAGCCACACACAATCTGGCTAGGCTTATAAATGCCCTAGGGCAGATAGCCTAGTATGAACCTATGAACACAATCCTAGTGGCAAGCATTTTACCACACAAACAATACTAACACACTCCCAGTTGCAAACATTATACATCACTTATAATCTACTGAAGTTTTCTCACTGAAACATTACATAGCTCATTTAAGTCCTGCTGCATTTTAAGTCCTGCTGCCTTTTAAGCCTCATTCCTCCCTTGTATGTATTGTTCCTAAAGTTCCCATTTTTTCCTATGCAGTTTGCTCCTACCCTTTTTAAAAGATCTCAATTCCAGTTGTTTTATCTGTGTTACTATATTCACTACTTTCAGTATAGTTGGTTTAGATTTTGATTTCCATTTTCTAGTAATTGATTTTTTTGGCAGTCACCATTATTAGACACAGCAAGGCCTTACCAATATAGGCAATTCTGATTCGGTATCATATCTCAGGGAAAATCATCTCCTTTGTCAGACCAATCTGCCCACCCAGCAACTCAGACAGTGCATCCTGCAGGGAATCCTTAAAGTCTGCCAACTCAATGCACTCCCAGAAAATATGTTACCTCTTTCTTCCCCTTAACACCACCAACATTTACTATCTATCTGTAGAACAATTCTCTGGAGTCTACTTGGGATATGAAAACATCTATGTAAACATTTCCAGGCAAAAATCCTAAATCTTCTAGATTTTTTTTTTTGCATATTTAGGAGACATAAATATATCCTCCCATTGTTTCTTTGTGAACTGCTTATCCATCTCTCCTCCCAATCCTTTCTAACCTCCTCTGATTTATTCTTATAATTATCATGCAATATTTTATATGCTCTATTAATTATTCCTTTTTTAATGGCAGCTTCTGTTCTAGATTCTATTAAAAACTCTACCAGTGTTTTTCTTTCATTTAGGATCCCCCCCCCCCCCGTTTCTTTCCCTTTGCTCATACTCTGATATCAATCCCTGATAAGGAAGGCAATCTTTAATCTGCAGTCCAAATAAATTCTTGGTGTCTTCCCATTCTATCATCCTTTTCTCTCTAATTATTTGCTCCCAATACCTTGGCTCCTTTGCCAGTTTTCTCCAA
Organism: Protopterus annectens; assembly: GCF_019279795.1. NCBI lineage: Eukaryota > Metazoa > Chordata > Ceratodontiformes > Protopteridae > Protopterus > Protopterus annectens. The sequence continues at coordinate 349,660,686 of NC_056735.1, read as the reverse complement.
TAAATTCCGTACCTGTGCTACTATAGTGGGGGCAAACTTCATGTAATACCCCACTGTTCTAAAAAATGCCTTTACTTACATTTTGATCATTGGGTAGAACACATCTGGATAGTCTGTACTTTAGCAGGTTCTGGCTGAATATTGATACCAGCTACCAGATAAACAAGAGAAGCCACCACACCCATTCTTATTCTGATATAGGCTTTTCTTGATAGTTAATGAGCCCTTTTCAGCCTGCCTGAAATCTATCTGATATGTTGCACATATTCCTGCCAAAATCTATTAAGAATGCAGATACCTTTTATGTAAGGCTAGAAAATAGTCTCCATCTCCTCCTAGGATGTGATTCACAAGACACTGGGAAATTGCTGGGGCATTTCTTACCCCAAGAGGCAGTTTAGTGAAGTTGTACAGCTTAAACAGGGTAAAAAAAATGCTGACCCCTTCATTAACTCAGGCATCAAGGGGACTTGTCAGCAACCCCTGGTTACGTAAATAGTATTCAGATACTTTGACCATCCAGGTGCTCTAAAGCTTCATCCCTCCAGGACATGTGGTCTACATTTACTTCTATGTGACTCTTTAGACAGGGATACCTGGTGCTCCAATTTTTTTTTTTTGGGGGGGGGGTACAAGTCAACTGTTGGGACTGTTGACTTCTTGAATAACCTTCAGATTTAATATTTCCTATAGTTACGTTCACATAATTTGCTTCACTTACTGATGTACCCTGTAAGGTGTTCTAAGTCTACATGGTGCTCTATATGTACACTGTTTACACTCTGGCTAGACGTGAACAAGCACATGTAGCACTTTTTGAACTTATGTAGGTCATAGCTTCTGTGAGAGTGTTGCTGTATTCACTGAAGCATTAGTTTAGGTATCACTGAGGAGATGTATCAACAGATTCCCCTCTGATTATTTTCACCCACCAATGATACAGAGTATTAAAGCATTTTTATCATGGTAGGATTTTATCATATTACAATTACAGTTTGCGCTTTGGCCTCATGTCTAGCAATTCCATCACATAACCAACATTATTTAGTTTCCACATTAACATGAACGGACCTTGTTGTGCTGCCTGTAACTTATTTTGCCAGACAGGAATGAATACCATAACCTTTTGTCCTACAGTATACACTTAGGCCTATGTTGTCCAGTCATATGGGACTTTTTACCAACAATGTGCTTGCACTAGGTAGTTATGTGTCAACTCCATGAGTTCCATAAGCTTAGTCCCAAAAGTAATGATATTCTGTACAGCAGATTTTTTTATGGGAATCACACTCACCTCCCCATTCAACAAGAATTAAATGAAGGTGCCACCTCTGACACCATACACTAACTTAAAAGATGAAAAACCTCTGGATTATCGGGGCACCTCTCTACATGCAAAAATGTGATGATGTTTTGAAAGTGGAATTGAAACTCTCCACCAACCTATTTGTTTGCAGATTGTAGGTCTGTTTTTGACTGCTGCACTCTACAATCCTTTCACAAGCAAGTTAGCAGTTTGACACAAAGTTCACTCCTCTGCTAGATAATATCTCCCACAGAAACCCACCTTGTTGGAAATCTCAATCAGAGCATTTGTCATACCCTCATGGTACCATATAAAGTAGTTCCACCAACACTAAATTATACATACCTCTAGAGTGCTCTATATAATAATAAGCCCAATACATACCTCTAGAGTGCTCTGGATAATAACAAGCCCAACAATATATATTACTATCTCTAAAACAGATGACTGGAAATAGTACCAAGGCAGACTTCATATCTTACCAAGTTTTGGCACTGTTCTCACATCTTGCAGTATCCTTTTACTTTTTTTTTTTTAACTGCCTGACTAATAATATATTTTGTGCCCAAATGGCCTAAGAAAAGAATATTATCGGCTATGGTCACAACTGCCCCATGGTAGGCCCTTGGGCATTCCAGCTACTGTGTCACTTCTCCATCTAGAGCCTTTTCTGACATCCACCATCCATACAGTACTCCCTCATCCAAATACACTGACTCTCTCTGCCCTAGAGGATAAGAACTCTCCATGGCTACCTCCCTTAAGTTTTCCAAAGTAAGCCTTAGAGAAGTACCTGGCTTAACTCCTGCTTTGTAACCCACATTTTTCCTTTTACCATACCTCCAGTGCTTTTTGACAACTATTGTCTCAGATAATCACTGCTACGTACCACTTCTTCCTCTAAAATAACTCCTTACAGAGGAAGTCTAGTATTTTCTGACAGTTGTGGCTCTGGTTCAGGCTTTACATGATCCCCTTGTTCTTTTTCTTAAGTGGCCACATTACCAGCCTCTATCAGAGGTACAGACACTGGTGGGTTTCACCTCTGATACCTTTCCCATATGACTACATTCATGATTAGTGTCGCTTTCATGTTGGTACATGAATAAATGAGTCTTCATGGGTTCTATTTAAGCAGCTTTATTGTATGCAAAAACATTACTATAAAGCTTATTTGACTATGACTAAGTAATTTATATACAAACTAACTGCTGTGATCATCCATGCTTACATACTGGCTGCTTCTTTAAAATGACACTACGGATTGCAAGTATCTGGAATTTATACATGCACGCACAGCCTCGAATGCTTTTTAAAGACATAGCGCATACACACTACACTCCAATCTACATCCTCCCTCTTTGAGAAATAGATCATGCAATTTGTCATGAGATATTTAGCATGCAGAAATCACAAATAATCTAGAGACATGCATTATACAATATAAAGTACACATGTATATACAATCAAGTCCATGTTGCTGTGTATCTCACACTAGGCTTAGAAACTCATCCATATCGTATGACATAAAACTGAAAATCACTTTTAGCAACTGGAACAGTCTCTGCAAAATTGCTGACCTGTGGAATGTTCGAATTATTCTCTGGAGCAGAATGAGACTTTTGAACACATACTGGTCTGGAAACAATGTCTGACTCAGTCTTTGATTTAGAATCTGCATCACAGATACAATGTTGTGATTGCAATGGTGAAGATTCTGGTACAGGAAGAAGATGTCTGCGATTCCTCCTATACTCTATACCCTCGGAGCTTACCCAAATAAGATCTTGGCTCAGCACAGATGCTTGGTATCTGTCCTATTCGATCAAGACCTTTCATTGTCTGGATTCATACCATCTTTCCTTCCCTCAACAAATAAAGTAATCTGCTCGATCTTTCATAACTAGATTTCTGGATATTACACTTCTTCAATAATTGAGTCTTGATGGTATTGTTGTTCATAGAGTTAGGCTTCAACAAACTTGATGAAATAGGTAGTGTAGTTCTAGTTGTCTGGAAAATAATCTTTGTGCAGGTGAGCCAAGACTATCATCAAGAGGTATGTTTCTGAGATTAAGTATATTCAAGAATACATCGTCACGCTTTGACTTTTCAAGTAATTGCTTTCCACTCTGTACTGCATGTTCAGCTATACCATTGGATTGAGGATATTCAGGACTACTAGTGGCATGTATAAAGTCGCATTCTCTTGCAAATTTCTAAAACAACTGGCTAGTAAATTGAGTACCATTGTCAAAATAAAGTTTGTAAGGACTACCATGAACTGAAAAATGACGTTTAAGCGTAGTGATAGCAGCTGTTGAGGTTAAGTTTGTTAGCAGATCAATCTCAGACCAGTTCGAGTAAGAGTTTACCAAAACCAAACAGTATTGATTATTCCATTCAAAGATATCAGTTGCAACAGTAGACCAAGGTAGTGCGGATATTGGGCTTAGCTGAAGTGGTTCCTTTTGCAAATGTGCTTTGGTACTATTACATATCGAACAAAGAAAAAAGAACACCATCAATGTCTTTTGATAATGAAGGCCAAAACATTAGTTCTCTTGCCCTTCTCTTAGTGGATCTGGGTGGCCCTGATGCAAAATCTGAATATATTCATGGTGTAATGAAGCAGGAACAACAATTTTTTGACCTTTGAAAATAATACCATCTTCCATCAACAATTCATCTCTGCTGGGAAAATATGGTTACACCTCAGGTGATACAGTAGATTGTTTTGATGGCCATCCAACATTGATGTAGTGATTGAGCTTTTGTGAAATTTGAACAGTCATAGTGTGACCTCTCAACTCATCAAGTCTAGTGGTGGAAAAATTATGCACTGACATTACATCAAAGTCAAAATTTTCAGCATCAAGCTATTCTGTTGCACTTCTAGATGATCTTGATAAAGTATCAGCCAGATAAAGCAATTTACCTTTAGTGCAGATCATTTTGAAATTGTACTTTTGCAATTTGAGCATAATTCTTTGTAATCTCGCTGGAGCAGAATGCATAGGTTTCTTTAGAATAGTAACTAGACACTGATGATCAGTTTCAATCTGAATAGCTTGACCATAAATATAATCATGAAACTTGGAACATGCAAAAACTATCTAGATGCTCTTTCTCAATTTGAGCATAATGCATATCTGTCTAAGTGTCCTAGATGCATAGGTTACTGATCTGCCCTCTTGTAGAATAACTGCACCAAGACCAAAATTAGAAGCATTACAGGACAGGACAACTGGTTTATTCACCTCATAGGACATTAACGTAGCAAGGGGGTGTCACAATGTTCTGCTTAAGGTCAGCAAACGCCTTCTGATGATGTAACCATGACCATACAGCATTTTTTCATGTTTAGCTCTCTTAATGGTGCTGTCAACTCACTGAAATCTGGTTTCCCAAATAGTTGACCATACCCAGAAAATGCTGTAAACTCTGCACATTATCTGGTGCTGACATCTCTAAAATAGCTTTTGTTTGGGTCAGGTTTTTAGCCTGTACTTGTAAACAAATGTCCTACATATGTTACTTCTACAAGTCTGAATTTGCACTTCAGAGGATTGAGCTTTAAATTTACTTCACATACTCTAACTAGAACTTTCTTGAGGTTTCTGTCATGCTCTGCTTCACCACTACCTCCAACTAGTAGATAATCTACTATTATGGCACAAGGGTAACCTGAAAAAATTTGTTCCATTGCACGCTGAAAAACTTCACTTGCAGAATTTATTCCAAATGGCATCCTTAGAAATCTCTATCTGCCAAATGGGGTACTAAAAGTAGTTAGAAATGAGGCAAAAAAATACAGCCTCCATTTGACCCAATAACATCCCAGGCTGCATCCTACTTGAACTCAAGCAGGAACCTGCAGCAACATTAGGCAATCTATTCAACCAAAGCCTGAGTACTGGTTTCATCCCAACTGACAGCCACTGTCATCCCTTTACACAAAGGTGGAGCATCCACCAATCTGGGAAATTATAGACCCATCAGCCTAACTAGCCTGATCTGCAAGGCCATGGAACGGATTATCATGGACCTCATTAACAAGGATATTGGCAACCTCCAAACACTTGATCCCACACAGTTTGCCTTAGTCAAGGAGAGGTCATGTCTCCTAAATTTGGTTGACTTCTTTGAGACAGTCACCAAAGCCATGGACAAGGGTAAGATGGTGCACACCAGCTACCTTGACCTGGCCAAAGCCTTTGACATTATTCCCCACTTGGGCACAATAGATAAACTCTATCAACTAGGCATCCATCCATATGTTACCAGATGGGTAGCAAACTAGCTCACTGATAGAAACCATGCAGTCAAAATAGGGGAAGCCACCTCAAGCAGTAGACCCGTAACAAGCAGCGTATCCCAGGGTTCAGTCTTGGGGCTTCTGTTATTTGGGACATAGTTTTCTGAGCTGCAGGCCAAAACCAGTAGGCTATGGCTGACCAAGTTTGCAGATGACTGCAAGCTAGGTGCTGTCATCAATTCCCCTAGTGATGTGGACATCCTCCAAGAGGGTCTCACTCAGATAAATGACTGGTGCCAGAAACATGACCTCAAGCTGAATACCAAAAAATGCATCATCATCCCCTTTGGGGAGGGTGACATCCCCACAAATTATCACATTAATAACAACGTCCCAAGCACTCAATCAATCGTGAGGGATTTGGGCACCCAGGTTGACAGCAACCTGACTTTTGACCACCATGTTGGTTCCGTGGTACAGAAAACCTTCTACATGAACCACCTCATAAGTAAGGGTATCTCATCCAGGGACAAGGAGGTCATAACATCCCTGTATTCTTCCCTTATAAGACCATTACTGAGTACAATGCACCTTTTGGCATATACCTCACAAAGCACATGCAGCAGCTGGAGAGACCACAGAGGTTCTTCACCAGGAGAATCCAGGGCCTCAAATATCTACAATACACAGATAGGCTAAAAGCACTATCCTTCTACTCAGTTTCATACAGACACCTCAGAGGTGACCTCTGTCTGGCATACAAGGTGACCATGGACCCCACCTTGATGGACTGCTGAATATCTGCAAGTCAAGCTCCACTCGAGTAACCCACATGCATGGCCTCAACCTGGTCTGTGACATCAACAAGACTTGTTGGCTGGACAGATCTGTGTCCCAGAGACTCATTCATCTGTGGAATAGACTCCCTCTCCACATCAAGCAGAGTACCTCTTTTTAAGCGCAACTTGGATAACTGGATTGGAAACAGAAACTATACCCCTAGGATTCCACCCATGTCCCTGCTGAACAGGGGCATTGGGTGCTGATTTGTTTAAACATGGGCTAAGCTCTTGGCTAGGCTTATAACGGCCTCAGGGCCAATAGCCTAGTAACCTCCTATGATTTGTGATCAAGCATCACTTGCCAAAATAAACTCTTTGCATTCAAAACAGAAAATACAGCGGCATTTGTTATTAAATCTGTGTCTTCCTCAACTGTGCGCATTGGATGATATGGCCTCTTTAATGCTTTGCTCAAATCTCTAGGGTCAATGCATATTCTGATTTCATCTGAGCCTTTCTTGTGAGCAGCTACCATTGATGACACCCATTCAATTGGTTCTGTGACTGGATAAATCACACCTTGCTGCACCATCTTAACCAACTGAGCTTTGACTTTATATTGCATAGCTATAGGAACTCTTCTTGCTGGTCGGACCACTGGAGTGACTTTGAGGTTTAATTTCAGAGAATTCACAACTGGAAGCTTGCCAACTTGCCATCAAAAACATCAGCATACTCTGAGAAAATGGCTTCTGCAAAACTCGAACTTTGAACTGCCCTCACATGATGAATTTCCTTAGCAAAAGAAAGCAGATTCATTCTTAAACTATCTTTGAGACCTAGTAAAGATAGCACTGGTCATTGGACTACATAGAATAATAAATTGTAGCAATTAGCCATACCATGGAAGTATTACTGAACCTTTGGTTTGAATTTCTTCACTTCCATATGCAACAAGTCTCACACTGCTGGTTCGTTGGTTCTCACTTTTGCAAATATATCTGCTGATATAACATTGCACTTTGATCCAGTGTCTACTTTGAGCTCTGTGGATTTCCCATTGATCCGAACTGTGGAGAACATTTCACTCCTTGTCAATACGTTTACTGTGTCAACTCTTTCTCCCAGCACTGATACACCATCTACATAGAAAGCTGATTGTTTTGTCTCTACCTATTCAACTTTTTTCTTGTATGACCTTTCTTTATTTGCAAAACGTTTGAAAGTGGTTCCATTTCTTACACTTATGGCACTGCTGACCATTTGCTAAACATTTCTCTCTTTTAGAGTCATGGTTTGCACCACAATTTTGACAGTTAACGATAAAGCTAAACTTGGGTATTGCTGACTCACACTTGTATGGCACTGAGATGACAGTGGAACGTGCACTTCTAGAACTTTTGGGAAAACTTGGCACCTTCTTTGGATTTCCTATGGTTGCTCCTTGCTTAGGGCTGTTTCTGCTTGCCACATGTTGCATACTGTCTACATTTGCTCTGGAGCTTACTGAAACCATGCTTTTGTCACTTGTAAGCATGTTCTGGTGCCATTCTGTCACCTCATGGATCTGACAAATCTCTATTGCTTTGCTTAATGTCAAATCACTGTCACAAAGCAAAATATTACTGCAGCACTATTAATACCACATACAAGTCTATCCTTTAACAACTCATCTTTCAAGTCACCAAACCAACATGTTTTGGCTTTGTTTCTCAAGTCAGTTATCTAAGCTGCAAATGTTTCCCCTGGCTTCTGATTTCTTGTGTAGAACAAATACCTCTCAAATGTAATGTTCATCTGAGGGTTGCACATGTCTCTGAACTTACACTTTAAACACTCTGGGTCTTCTCTGGATTCAGCTTGCACAACAATATGACAGTTTGCACCTTCATGCACTGCTGGTGCATATACAAATGATCACTCTCTTTCTATAGTTTCAAATCGTACTAGATTTAGCAAAATTAATGCCCTTGTGCGTGCATCTCTATCTGCATAAGCTGCTTGTATAAAAATATCGTTGTTGTTGTTGTTGAGTCTTTCGGCTTTTCCCGGTTAGGGGTCGCCACAGCGGAACTCTGGTCCGCTAATGATGGGTAGTTGATTTTTACGTGCCGAGTTACCAGCCGTGATGCACAACCTTCAACGAAAGTACGCCCATTCACACGTCTCCACACAGAAGACGCTCTAGCTGAGAATCGAACCGGACAGTGTCTTACTGTGAGGCGACAACACTACCGCAGCACCACCACCGCGGTACTCCTGCTCAAATATTCTCCAGTTCTCTGCAATATTCTGGTCAAACACAAGTGGTTGTGGTTTTCGAAATCCATCTGCCATATTAACACATACCAGTGAAGGGTCCTGCAAACATATGCAAGTATGCACACACATATACGTGCATAAGTAATTGGCATGAACACTCAACTTGGCTATTGCTCTTCTGCTTTATATCTGCACTTTCTTTCTTTGTGCTTATTGGTAGTGTGCAAATGAATAACCACGTAGTGCTTTCAATAAACTGGACTTTGCAAAATAAACCTCTTGGGCCTCTCAATACTTTATTACACTTTGCGAATTACCTTTTTAAATTTCATAATGCTTCACTGTGCTTTACGAAATAGCTTTTTAAGTTTCTCGAAGCTTTACTGTACTTTGTGAAATAATGTTTTAGCTTTCTTGATGCTTTACTTAATTACTGCTTTACGGAGCTTAACAGAATACTTTCTTGAACTTTGCGATGCTTTTATGAAATTTTCGATAAGTAAAGGCAGAAATGCTAAAATCATCAGCTTTCAGAATTGGTAAAGACTAAAATGCTAAATTAGTTGCTTGGAAAGTTATCGATAAAGGCAGGTGTGGAACAGTCATGCATTATCACTTATTAAAGTCACTGCTTTAAGAAACATTCAAGAACTTTGCAATGCAACTGAACAATTCATGAGCACTGTAATACTTTTATAATCTTTTGTAAGAAACACCTTTCTTTAATACAAGAAACTTGTTAAGCAATTGCACAATGAGAATAATCAGATTTTGGTTGCCCAAATTCAATCTCTTTTGAGGTATGTGCACTTTGTAAATGAATAAATGCAATACACTGAAATGTTCTCAAAATGGTGGCACCTTGCCAGGCAACTCTTTACAGTACAAGAAGCACTCTGTAATGGCGGCACCTTGCAAACAGCCACACCCAGCACAAGAACGTTTCTTCAAACAACCATGCTTCAATTGAATTACATGAGATAGTTGCACTTTACACACAGTAAACTCTTTGAAATACATGCACAGTAATAAGCACACATTGTAAGCACTTTTACACACTCCGAGATACTTTGAATGACTTCAATTCCTTTTTTGATACCAAAGTTGTAGTTATGCCCAAACACAGCACTATGCCCAACATAGAAGTCGCTTTGCTTTATTTTTATCTACTGTGCCCCTTTTCTTTTTTGTGCACGTTTTACACTAAACATGCCCAGTTATGCCTTAAGCATGCTCATGTTGTACTTTAACATGCTCATTTTACCTTTAAACACATTTGTTTCGTGAAACATTTTTATCTTAACCCTTTCCTTTAGTTAAACTTTTTGAGCTTTCTGCATGCCTGAAAATGTGGTTTATGCCTTTCCTTGCCTCTTTGCATCAAGCAAATAATTCATATTGTTTTTCATTACCTTTGATTCCTTCTGGTTATGTTCACACTATTTTCTCTTGGTTTTACCTTCACTGTCACCTTTACATCTCATGGCTCCAAATGTTTTGTTTTGCTCTGTTCCATCCCGGTTCTGACACCATGTTGCATTTGTGTTGGTACACGAATAAACGAGTCTTTGTGGATTCTGTTTAAGCAGCTTTATTCTATACAAACACATTACTATAAAGCTTATTTGACTATGACTAAGTAATTTATATACAAACTAACTGCTGTGTTCATCCATGCTTACACACTGGCTGCTTCTTCAAAATGGCACTAGGGATTGCACTTACCTGGAATGTATAAATGCACACAGTCTTGCATGCTTTATAAAGACATACAACACACACGCTATACTCTGATTTACAGTTAGCTGCATGTAAACAGGGACAGCATTTTCAAAGTAACTGCCTGTTATAACATCTGTTAGAATATCATCAAACATTGCCACCTGCTTCTCCCCCTTCCACCTGTCAGTCCAAATGAATACTAGCCAATGGAACCTGAAACTATCCAGTGGCTCTAACTGGAATGGACTGCTTGAGCAGGTAATGCTTCTCTATAATAACTCCAGGTTTAACAAAAGTTATATCCAATGCAGTATTCATCTTACCAATACTTTTTCTACTATCTACCATGATAGGGTACAGGTCCTTGTAATAATCTAGAGCAGCAGTGGTTTTAATCACCCAATGCTGTGTTGCTACTTTTATAAACTTCCTCATGTGACTTTTGTTCTACCAGTCCCTGTGGAAACTTGTCTATACATGTGTCATCTAGGATTGCCACCTTTGCATTCTTCCATTTCCTGCCAAATAAACCACGCCCCCTGCATGATGAAAACATCCCCCTTGCCTAAGGATAGCCACATCTCTTTTAATAGGCCACATCCAGAAGCACCAGTTTTAAAAAGCCTTACACAGATGACTGCATGGGCAGCCTTATATTATATGGATCACAAGGCAAAGTATTCCATGGTAATCCCAACCCTGCTGTCTAATGTCACCCTGGAATACAAACCAGTTCTTCCCTGTTTTCCTCCCATCTTTGCCTCATCATACTATTCAGATAAGTTTTGTTTTTGTTTCCTCACACACACTCTCTCTCTTACTTTTAAGCCTTTTCCTATATCCTTGCAACACATCATAACTGGCCAAGACTGTACTATAATAACTGTGGAGGAAAGAATTTAATTATGCTTGAGGTCTAGTGGCTGCTTAGCTACCAGAAACTATAGTGCTATTTTGACAACTATTAGTTCAATGATGGCTTGAACCAAAAAAAAAAACTTCTAAAGAAAAACTTTTTTTTCTTTCAAGGAAGAAGGTTATGTTCAAGGATTAATGTTCAAGGCTGACAATGTGGTTATCACAAAAATGAGTAGTTATCCATAAACTCAAAATAAAATTATTGTGAAGGAACCTAAATCATATTGGGTGACTGCCTCCCCCCAAGAAATATAGGAATTTTCAATGTACCCATATGGTGCTAAATTGGGATGAAAGAGAAAGGGCAAATTAACTTTGTCATATTTCAAGTTGCTGCTGCCATACATCTACACAGCATGCCTCTTCAGCCCTAACCATAAAGCAAACTCCTTCAGTGTACCCCTCTGAGGTCAAACTAGGATGAACATGAAAGAAAAAATAGAGTATGGCATATTTAACACTATTGCTGATACCTGTACATATGCAGTATGCCTCCCTTCCCCTAGAAAATATCCAACTGTACATCCATCTGATTTCAATTGTGAAGAAAATGAAAAAAAAAATTAATTACAGTATTTCATTCCAACTCACTGTTCCTACATAGTACACTGGCCCTAGACAAGCTACAGCTGCATTCTCTACATATATAAGGTAGGATTTTGAAGAAAGTTAAAGAAATAATGACCACACTGTCCCCAGCCACCACACAAGCTATAGTGACATTCTACAAATATCTCTGAAATGTGACCAAGAGGAAAATTTAAGAAATAATGACCACAGTATCCCAAGCCCCAACACAAACTCTGGCAATATCTGTGCCCACTTCTAACTGGGGTCAGTTTTAGACTAGGTGGGCCCACATCACCGAGGATGGAATGTTACTTATACAGCCAGGAATGATGGCCCTTAGAAACTCAGAGGTTCTAAATGTTTTATGATGCATTCTATTCCTTACCTTTTCACTACCCAGGAGATTCATATGTTCACCTCTGCAATGTTATTTGTACATAGATTTAGCATACCAGAGGCTGTGCAAAAAAAGTATCAGTATGCACATGCACACATGCTTGTCCGTATATACACACACACACAAACACACACTCACCATGCTTTCTGCTCGAAACTGAAAAATAATCAATTCATCTATAGCATTTCTTTTTGGTTTTGTAGAAAACAAAAGCACCTGAAAAAAACCCACAAAGAGACAGAGAGGACATGCAGGCTCCACACAGATGGAGCCATATCCAAGAACTCAGACAGGGAGATGAGAGTTGTTAGCAACATTGCACACTACCATTATTTTGTTTCTCTTCCCATGCATCTTATCCAAACCAAGAACAACCACTTACTGTGTGCAATGCTGTTGTTTGAAATTGATGCAAAGAGGAAGAAATTATAGGTTCATGACTAAGTACTAGGCTAGCTGCACTTGAAGGCCATTTTAAACCACAATTTCCTGACAGGTGGCAACCCTAGTACCATCTGAGTACAGCTGAAACATTTTACTCCAAGATCCTGTCATGCACTTGAGATGATGATTTCCTTCTTTTGTAAGACCAACCTTCTTCAAGGGATTAGACTGACCTCGCACAGAAAAGCAGAAGACAATCTGGTGAGGAAGATTTGGGACAGACAGAAAAAAGGTAAGAGGAAGTGAGGACATCCAGCAAAGAGGTGGATGGATTGTGTAAAAGTAGATCTGCGACATTCAGGCATAAGCATTGAAAAAGGCAGGAGAGTGGCACTGAATTGAGAGAGCTGGCAACAGTTAACAAGATACCCCAATCCCGTGCAGAAAAAATGGGAAAAAGGGGGCTGATGATGATGACTGGTCAATGGATTCCCTTATAACCATGTGTAGTGCTGGGTTCTACCTTTTTATGCAACTATGCCCTGGTGACTATACATAGGTTGCCCTTTTCCTGATTCTTCAACAGTGTTACACTCCCACAATGCTAGCCAGACTCTCATGTCCTCAGGTAAACTACTGAGTGTTTGCTTCCTTATCATAAGGTTTCCTAGAAATTCAACCATAGTGACTTGATATCCACTCACCTGTCTGTGAAAGTAGGTGTGTATTTCTACAATATAATACCTCCCACTGTCATCTGCCTTTTTCTATATGCTCCGATTTTGTTTTATCTGCTTCAAGAGTTGGTTTAAAACTCACTTAAATTATGCTTACCTTTCTCATAATTCAAACAATCTAAGGATGACATTTTTGAAATGCACACGTTGCCTTACCTTTGAGTAGAGGAGCAAAAACCTTGCCCAGTCTCCTTGGTCAATTTGCTGTTGATTATACAACCTTTCAAATGCCCAGATCAAATGATCACAGTTATCCCTTCTTTATACTGAGAAAGCATTTTGGTGCTGACCTTAGCATCTAGGGCTTGGCTTTACCCCAGTACTCATGTATGTTTTATGAAGGGACAGCAACTCTACCTTATGCAGATGCTATGTCTCTCTTTCTTCTCACTTTCCTGTGCCAGAATCATATCAGGTCATGTTAATTCTTCTAGTCCTTCTCTTCATTTTGCTCCTGCTCCACTTGTACCTCTATCTGCTTTACTCTCACTTGCCTGAACATTTTGGCATTTCATCCCCAACTGTAGTATTTTTAATTCCAAATGCATTCTGTTGTCATCTGGGGATGGACTAAGTTGCTTTCTTGCATGGTCTAGATCTACAGTATCTATACGGATGTTTCCAATTTCAGTAGACTGCACTTTAGCTGCACACAAGACAACTATCATGCTCTCCTTTGACAAACAGGCTTAAGAAATTCCCTTGGTTTTGCATTCCTTAGTCAACTGTGACAATGACATTTTCAATACTTTACAGAGCTCATTTTTACCTGTTCCCCAAACTACTCTTGACAAGAAAAAATAACTGCTGTGAAGGATATACTACTGTACAGTTACCTTCTGGCTACACGTGTACACATACTTTTTTGGCCATCAAAACTGTTAACAGACTACACAAGTACATTTTACATAATCCAGTTACTGCCTACCAATTAATATGTGACAAACAGGTGTATAACCCCAACACAATGACACCAAATAATATGTTATTAAAAGGCTTATATTCCCACCTGCTACTACCAATTAATGTCGTTGTGTCTTTTGGCTTTTCCTGGTTAGGGGTTGCCACAGCAGAACTCCGGTCTGCTAATGATTGGCAGTAGATTTTTACGTGCCGAGTTGCCAGCTCTGACGCACAACCTTCAATGTAGGTACACCCATTCACGCATGTCACCACACAGAAGACGCTCTGAGAATCGAACAGGACAACGTCGTACTGTGAGGCGACAACGCTACCGCAGCACCACCACCGCAGTGCTACTACCATGATGAAAAGGAGCTGTGAGTTTTAACATCAAAATTGCTGCTATCAATATCACATGTGACATGGAACCAGCAATAAGGGGTCTGACTACGACCACTGGTATCAGTTAGTAAACAAAGGGTAAGTGGCCTTAAGGCTGTAAGGTAAATGTGGACTGCTGCACTGGGAAACAGCCAAGTGCCACACACACATAGATGAGCTCCAAAGTGCACATTTCCAGCTGTAATTTTAAGATAATCGAGCGCTGCTGTGTTGCTACATTTACAGTCTTCCTCATGCAACTTTTTATAATCAGTAACCAGGATTAAACATACCACAGACCTTAGTGCAACTTTATTAACAAAAGTTGAAACTTGTTAAAACTGAAAGAAATGTCTTTATTTTTATTAGCTGGAGCTTACTGAACTAGTGCCAAATATCCCTGCTTCTCCTTTATGCATCAAATCTTCTTGTTCCTTTCAAAATAAACATCTTTACACACTGTATGTCTAATACAGGTGGTTTATTATATAGAAGCAGCAGACAGTAAAGGTAGACATAATCCAATAAAATCTGAGTAAGTCTTACATTACTGAAACTTTCTCAAATAACAGCGCTGATGCACTGAACCAAATGGCAGCTATAAGTTGCAAACTGGATACTCAAGACTTCTGTAGCTCTAAAGAATAAATTATACTGCCCTTACATAATTCTGAATTCAAAACTGTTTTTCTCTGCAATGGCAGACTTAAGACAAACTGTACTATTTTCTGTAGCTTCTGAGCTGGCTTCTGAATATCTCAACTTGCTGGACATTTGAACTGATGTCTATACTCAATCTTCTGAATATCAGAATTGACTTCTGTCTTGTCAGTATTTCTCTTAAAACTAAATTCTTGTAAATTTCCTACGAGCTCTACACACCTCTTTAACTTTGGTTCCCAAGCTACGTACAATCCAAATAAGATATTACTGCAGGTGCCAGTCTATGATCTGTTTTTGTAATAGAATGTTCTGCATACTCTGCTAGCATGTGTCATCTTATCAGTGCTTTTGTCTGAAGGTTATTTCACTGAGCTCATTTGTATTCTTCACTGAAACATTCATTTCTATTGAAACTGAAACTGTGTAAAATATAAAAATTAAGATATAGCCAAGCATTAACTTGGCTACATTTCTAGAAGCATGCAAAGAAAATACTGTATTTGTGAAGAACTTATTCTAGCAAAACTATATATACTCGAGTCCTTTTCTTAGAAGACGTAACTAGAATTATTTTGTGTGGGCACACCTGCAGACACACACAACAATTTCTCACAATAGGTATCTCCAGCACCAACTCCATCTTTCCTAGCTGCCATCAGTTAGTCAAGACTGCTAAAACATGAACACACCTAACTTTTAACTTTTAAAATAAGCAAACCTTTAAATATATGAACGCTACTAATTAGCTCTGAGTGGTCATAATTCCAAATGGGCAGTTAACACACAGTTGTAAATACATGTAAAATGCAAAACGTTTTTAACCATTGGTAACCTTCAAACACTGGACCCCACCCAGTTTGGATTCATGAAGGGCCGATCTTGTCTCCTCAACCTGACTGACTTCTTCGAATCAGTCTCCAGAACCAGGGACGAGGGTAAGGTGGTCCACACAGCCTATCTGGACCTCGCCAAGGCCTTCGATACCATCCCCCACACTGGAATCATAGAAAAACTTACTAAGCTGGGCATTAACCCCTACATCACTCGATGGGTTGCCAACTGGCTTACTGACAGAACCCACACTGTAAAAGTAGCCGACTCCAAATCCAGTTCCAGACAAGTGGAGTACCTCAGGGTTCAGTCCTGGGACCACTCTTGTTTGGCATCTACTTCTTTGAAGTGCAGGTCATCACTAAGGGACCCTGGCTAACAAAGTTTTACAGATGACTGCAAACTGGGAGCCATTATTGAATCCTAAAATGATGCAAATATTCTACAAAAGGGCCTTAAAGAGACAGATGCTTGGTGCCAGGGCCATGGGCTCAAGCTCAATGCCAGGAAATGTGTAGTTAGCCCCTTTGGGAAAAAACATGTACCCATAAATTACCACATAGGTGGCAGTACTCTAAACACCGAAAGTGTGATAAGGAACTTGGGGATACAGGTGGACAGTGGTCTCACCTTCAATAACCACATTGGCACAACAGTCAGGAAATCCTTCTATGTGGCATATCTCATCACTAAGGGATTTTCATCCAGAAAAAAAGGAGGTCATTGTCCCAATGTACTCATCCCTCATTAGACCCATTATAGAGTACAATGCCCCATTTGGTATATAGCTCACAAGACATCTGCAACAGTTAGAAAGGCCGCAGAAATACCTCACTAAAAGAATCACAGGCCTAAAGCAGATGCCTTATGTTGACTGTCTAAAAAAACTCCAGCTATACTCTGTCGCATATCGTCTACTCCGAGGCGATATCTACTTAACATACAAGGCCATGTCAAACCCAGAGCTGTTGGACATGCTACACTTAAAGAAATCCCAATCCCTCAGAGCTGCACGCTCCAGAGATCTAAACCTGGTCATCACAATGAACAAAACATGCTGGAGGGATAGGTTCCTGTTCCAGAGACTCCCCATACTCTGGAATAGACTGCCCATACATGTCAAGCAGAGCACATCTTTGGCCCTCTTCAAAAGGAACCTTGACCATTGGATGGGAGATAGGAAATTCACCCCAGGGATCATGTCAATTGCCCTGCAAGACAGGGGACCAGGGAAGTAAATATTCTGGGAATTAATTGCCAGAGAATTGTTATGGCAAGGCTTTTATAGGTCCTAGGGCCGATAGCCTAGTACCAACCTATGAACCAATAAATAAATCATCATCCAGAAGCACTTGAAGCTGAATAATGTAATTTTTTTATTTAAAAAATAAATTAAAGCATTTGTTTTTCAATTATATATGCAAACTGTAAAATACATGTACAAGAAATAGAAAATAAACATTCACAATGACAGATAACGATCAGCAAAAAATGCATAATACTTAAACTAGAAGTTATATGCTTCTGGCGAAATACATATTGTGCCCAAAATGAAACTTTCTTGAGTCCTTGCAGGCACCATACTTGAGCTCTATCTCCAGGGATATCTTCCATCAATAACTCCTGTTGCTTCTATACTTTTGCAACTAATATCTGTTCAAAAAGTAGTCAAACCCCCCCCCCCCCCCATTTACAAGTATCATTACGGGATTTCCTATGGTTGTAGTCTGAAGTCAGAATATGTCTTTCCCGTTTCACAGTTACATATCCAAAGGGGAAGAGTTAGCAAGCCAGATACCAGATAAGAAAATCATTGTTATCTAACTTTCAACCACCTGGCTCTGCAACAGAGCAAACAAGTGCACAGTCAAGAAGCAAGCGGTTCGTTTTTGATCTACAATATATTTTTCATATTAGAAACACAGTTATATATGATTATAAACATTCTAACTAAAACTCAATGAAAAAACACAAGTACAATGCATCTTTAACCTTTCTATTGATTAATTACAGCTTTATTACTTTTTGTGTGATTTGTGAATGCAAGAAAACATTTTCCAAAATTCTTATACTTTTACTCACTTATAACAACACACTTAGTGAATATGCATAGTCAAAATGAAAAGTCTTGCATGCAAGAAAGTTGGGAGGTTCTTGAACTCAAGTTATCTCATATAAAAAGACAAGAGCATTCATGTTTTATGGAGTTGAAGGAGAAAATGACCGAAGCTTAAGTAAAGGCCTTTATGATCAATGTTTAGGCAGGGTACAGGAGAGAAGAGGCAACATGATTAACTGTGTCTTGTGAAGAAAAATCCTACCTTTTCTGCTGGATGTGTCACACCTAGCAGAAGTGTGTAAGAAAAGTACAGTTGTGTACACTTACCATAAATGTAGATGTTCGAGTGCATTCACTGTTGCAGTCAATTATATTTGGGTAATCTGCTGGCAGGTTGCCCTCAGTCGGCCTGAATAACAAAAGCCTTGGGTCCTGCATCGGTTGCTGTCTCCTCTTCCATGACGTCAGGTCATCAGGGGTATAAAACATGCAGCTGATGCCATTTTATTCAGTTTTTCTTCCCCCAGATGTCAGGTGCCCCCCAAATGGGGAACAAATATATATATAAATAAACAGAAATATATGTAAATGCACTTTTAGCAACATAAACTTTACCTTCATCTAACAGCAAATATACCACAAAGGCTTTAGTATATAGTGAAGGAAAGAAAAGGTATAGAAAAGGGGGGTGGCAGGCGGGTAACCTGGACTGCAACAGTGAATACACTCGAACATCTACATTTATGGTAAGTGTACACAACTGTACTATGTTCTTCGTGTTTCACTGTTGCAGTCATTACATTTGGGTAGAATTCCAAAGCTACGGATGGGTGGATGGAGCTAAACAGCATTAGGAGTGGCTATAAGACCCTGCAGAACTGCAGTGGCAAAGCCTGCCCTGGATTTGGAGAAGAGAGGCAAATGATAATGCTTTGTGAAGGTATGAACAGAGCTCCAAGTAGCAGCCTCTAGAATGTCTTTGGTTGGAACCCCTCTGAGAAAAGCTGCTGAGGTAGAGGCAGTCCTGGTGGAATGAGATCTGATCCCCTTGGGCACAAGTTTACCACGGTGCATGTAGCAGAAACAAATGCAGTGGCTTATCCACTTAGAAATAGTCTGCTTTGATATAGCCTTCCCCTCTGACCCTGCAGCAAGTGCTACCAGTAGTTGCTCAGACTTTCTTAGAAATTTGTTCCTGTTCAAG
The DNA here is from genome assembly GCF_019279795.1 of Protopterus annectens. Taxonomy (NCBI): domain Eukaryota; kingdom Metazoa; phylum Chordata; order Ceratodontiformes; family Protopteridae; genus Protopterus; species Protopterus annectens. The sequence goes on along the minus strand of NC_056735.1, from coordinate 349,641,309 downwards.
TAGAATCTTAGTTGTCTGTGTACATCCAATGAATGCAGAATCCGCTCCCCCTTGTTTTGCGGGTTTGGGTAAAAAGTTGGCAGGTGAATTGTCTGGTTAAGAGCCACACTGGATACCACCTTAGGCATAAAAGAAGGATTAGTCCTGAGGGACACCCTGTCCAGGTAAAATGTAATAAAAGGCTCCACAGCCATGAGAGCCTGTAGTTCTGAAACCCTTCTTGCTGAAGTGACTGCCAAGAGAAAAGCTGTTTTCCAAGATAGAAATTTTATATCCGCAGTAGCTGCTGGTTCAAAAGGAGGCAGGGTGAGTTTTTCCAGCACAAAATTGAGGTCCCATGCAGGAGTTGGTGATCTTCTGGGAGGCATTCAATTTTTGGCCCCTCTAAGATATTGTTTAAGCAGAGGATGAGAAAAATGGGGAGGCTCTGTGTTGTAATGAGCCGAGATGGCAGGGGCATGGATTTTTATTGAAGAAAAAGATAGGCCCTTGTCAAGCATCTCAGTCAAATATTTTAAAATCTGAGGAATATTGGGCTTTGCTGTGTCTGTTCCTTGTGCTTGGTTCCAAGCACAGAATCTCTTCCATTTATCAGCATAAGATTTTCTAGTACTAGGCCTTCTGGCTTCCAAAATGACATCCATCACAGATTTACTGAGTGGTGTTGCTTGAATAATTAAATGATCAGCCATGCTGCCAGGTTCAGAGTTTGGAGCTGAGTGTGCAGAATTTGATTGTTCTACTGAGATAGTAGGTGAGGTATTTGAGGCAAGCACCAAGGGGGAAGTTGAGACATATTCCTTAGAAGTGGGTACCAGTGTTGTCGAGGCCAGTCCGGAGCAACTAGAATCATTTTTGGTTTTTCCTGTCTGACTTTTAGTAAGACCTTGGAGAGAAGAGGCGGGGGGGGGGAGGCATAGACTGATAGGTTTTTCCAGCTGAAGGATAGGGCATCCACTTTCCATGCTTTTTTGTGATGAATTCTTGTGCAGAATTTGTCCAGCTGATAATTTTGGGGAGAGGCAAACAGATCTATGTCTGGGCTCCCCCATTTCCGTGTTAACATGCTGAAGATTTGTGGATCCAGTTTCCATTCATGTGGGTCCATAAGATTTCTGCTTAGGTCATCTGCCAGAGTATTTTGTTTTCCTGGCAGGAATTGAGCTTGAAGATGTATTTAGTAAGTCAAAGCTGTGTTCCACAATGCCATGGCTAGTCTGCAAAGGGGGTATGAGTGCGTGACCCCCCTGCTTGTTTATATACCACATCACCGTGGTGTTGTCCGTCTTTATCAGAAGTTGTCCTGGATGAAGTAAGTCCTTGAAGGCTGTCAGACCATTCTGAACAGCTAGCATCTCTTTCTGGTTGATATGCAGATGCATTTGCTTTGGGCTCCATTTGCCCTGAATGCATCTCCCCGCCAGATAGGCCCCCCAAGCATAGTCTGATGCTTCTGTAGTTAGGGTTTGGGTGGCAGGGGGTAGAGTGAATGACAGTCCCTTGTTTTGGTGACATGTCTCCGCCCACCAAAGAAACTCCTGTTGTAGGCAGGGAATGAGAGGAATTATCGTTTCCACTGTGACAATGTTGGCTCCATAAACTTTTTAGGTACCACTGAAGTTTCCTCATATGCAGTCTTGCATATGGAATTAGTAGAATGCAGGATGCCATGAACCCCAAAGCCTGCAGAATTTGTCTTGCAGATAACTGGGTTTTTGTTGCCATTTGTTTGAAGTCAGTTGCCTTGGTTTGTCTGGCGTAAGGTAAGCCATCTGGGCAGTTGTATTCAAGCTTGCACCCAGGAATGTAATTATTTGAGAGGGTACCAGTTGGGATTTCTTTTCATTTATTGTGTACCCTAGGCATGTTAGAAGCCTTTTTACAAACTCCAGATGTTGAAGAAGAGTGTCCTTGTCCTCTGCTTGAATGATTCAGTCGTCCAGATAAGGATAAATTTATATGCCTCTATCTGCAGAATGCAATTACTGGTGCCAGGCACTTTGTAAAGTCCCTGGGCGCAGTAGATAAGCCACAGGGTAGTGCAGAGAATTGGTAATGCAAAAAACCTGCCTTGAAGCGGAGGTATCTTCTGCATGATTCCCTTATTGGGATATGCAGGTATGCCTCTTTTAAGTCTAGAGTCACTAACCAAGCATTTCTGCCCAGCACAGGCAGTAGCTGTTGTAAAGTCAGCATTTTGAATTTTGGAATGTCCAGGAACATGTTTGAAATTGATAAATCCAATACTGGACGCCAAGAATTGTCTTTTCTGGGTACCAGAGAAAGTCTTGAATAAAAACCTTGTCCTTTTTCCTTTTCTGGAACTGGATGAATAGCCCTCATACCATGAGGGAAATAACTTATTTCTGAGCCTCTGCCCACTGATTTTGTGGCAGATCTGGCCATCCGTTTGGAATTGGCAAAGTATGGAAATGAAATCTGTACCCCTGGGATACTATGTTCAATACCCACTTGTCCTGGGTAATTAACTGCCAATTTTGAGCATGAAGTGCTAGTTTTCCCCCCAAGGGGGCTGCCAAAAGATAAGTGCTTGGTGATGGTAGAGGAAAGTCATTGAGACTGCTTACTGTAGGGTTGTCCTTTGTTTCCTCCAGATTTGGAGGTGGAGGCACCCCATTGCTTTGACCTGCAAGAACCCTGTGATTGGTATCTGGAGCCTTTTGAGCACCTGGATTTGCCTTGAGTGGCTCTGTTGGACACAGGAAAGGACCAATTTTTAGTAGGCCAGTGCCTACTGAACCTGGGTGGCTGTACTTGCAAGAAATCTTTTACAGTTTGCATAGATTTAGCTTTGTCTTCCATTTTCTTTAAAACCTCTTCTGCCTTATTACCAAACAGAGTGTCATGCTGCCAGGGAGCATCCAACAATTTAGCTTTAACATGATCAGGCAGATTTTGTTCTTCGGGCCAGGCATGCCTTCTAATCACAGATCCAGTAACTGCGGCCCTGCAAGAGGCCTCCAGGGATTCAAAACTACATTGCAAAGTATGGTTTCCAACCTGTTCTGCTGAATGCAATAATTCTTGTAACTCTTTATTTTCCACACAATCAGAAATCAACATCATTTTCTGTTTCAGTAGGCCCATAACATGCTGTTGATATTTAAGCATATAAAACTGGCAGTTTAAGGTTCTGATTGCCAAGGTAGCAGATGTATAAACCTTCTTTCCCCATCTATCCAGCACCCTGGAATCTCTGTCAGAGGGGGTAGGATTTTTGGCTGTAGAGGCCTTAACACCCTTGAGACCCTGTGAAATATTCTCAGGGTCAGCAGCAGGATATTTGAATAAAAATTTGTGGGAGTCAGGAACCCTGTAATATCTGTCTGGCTTACTAGGAGCCGGAGGTAGAGAATCAGAAGCCATACTTGATTCCGAAAACACATCATCAGCAATGTCTAATACAAGGAGGTATAGCCAAAGGCCTATGCTGAGGAAGAAGAAGGAAATCCCTAAGCCTCTTTTTTGATTCAGAGAAGTCCTGACTCTCCCAGTGGAAATGTTCCCTTAAAGTATGCAAAGTTTCTCCAAAAGATTAAACCTCAGGAGGAGATGCAGATGGGATGGATTCCTCTGCATCAGAATCCTCATAGGGTGGAATGGAAAATTCCTAATCAGAAGAGGAATCAGAAGAAATGGAAACCTGAAGATTCATAATCAGTGCCTTGCCTAGGCCTCTTAGCAGAGGGGGGGTTGGGAACCCCTGATTAAGGTAATTAAGTCCTCAGCCATTTTGATCATCTGTTTTTTAGGCATAGGGGCCTGAGCACGTGGCTCATGCATAGTTTTTTTAGACATAGAAGATGCTTTTGACCTTGTTTTTGAGGCTGGCGCCAGTTTTATATAAAAATGTTGAGGCCTAAAAACACCCTCAGAAGCCAGTGCCTGCTCAGCGGAGAGACATCCGTGGGTTCAATACTCTGAGAATCTCGTGGCATACCGGACTCCAAATGGATCTCCGTAGAGGCCTGTGACTCAAAAGTCGCAGGTATCAGGGGCTACGAAAGTGCCTCACCGAGTACCGGCGAACCGGCGACTGGCTTAGGAGAAGCTTTGTCATTGGTTTTGGACCTCAATGGTCTGTCTCTGTCTTTGCGTTTTTTGTGAACTCCGGTAGTCAGATTGCTAACCGACGACATTTCAGGGTAATTAAATCTTGATCCAAAATATTTAGAAGCAAAACTATACCGACGCTTAATAGTGCGTTGGTTAAATCTAGCACAAAACCGACAGCAAGGCAAGTTATGATCTGGGCCTAGGCAAGGAATACAGTACAAATGAAAATCCTTATGAGGTATTTGCTTCCCACAAGTAATGCAATTATTAACTTTTACTGACATTGGTAAGGAGCAAAAAAAGTTTCCCCAACAGGGTACTTGGCTTTAGTTTGAAGACTTCGGTTCTGAAACTCGAATGCTATAATTCGGACACTGCGCGGCAAGAAAGACTGAATAAAATGGCATCGGCTGCATGTTTTATACCCCTGACGACCTGACGTCATGGAAGAAGAGACAGCAACCGACGCAGGACCCAACACTTTGTTATTCAGGCCGACTGAGGGCAACCTGCCAGCAGATTTACCAAATGTAATGACTGCAACAGTGAAACACAAAGAACATCATATGGAAAATTATTGCAGTTATGTCCATAAGATTCTTATCTTGTGTCCAGGTAGGGAAAAGCTTAATTCACAGTGTCAATGTAAGGAATATTAAGCACTGGGCAAGAAGACATATGGTTCGAATCCCCTGTAACGAATGAATAATCCCAGCAGTTTTTCCTGCAGGTAGTTCAGAATACCTCATGTTTTTAACTCTCATCCCTCAAATGTAGATATACTGAATAAAATATCACTAAGCTTTGGGACATCTTAGTTACAACTCCTGTAGCCACCCCATTATAAGTTAAAGTGTCTAGTATTTGAAATGACCAGAGGCCATGTTTCATTAGCAGATCTACTCCATGTTTTCTTCCAGTATGATGTGCAGATATATTTGTATGCATATCTTGTAAAGCTTGTATATCTTGGGTTTGGGGTTTGAGCCAGATGACCAGCCTAATACACAGAATAGATGAATGTAACCCATTGATATTAACACTAAACAACTTCAGGAGTGAAATAATCAAGAAGTATCATCTCATATTTTGCATAATGGTGTACTTCAGGCTGCTACACCTGATTCTAAATCACGTACATCATATAGACACCCCTCCATTATACTTCCTGCACCAACACAAAGAAAGTCGTCAAAAAGAAAATAATAAAAGGAAAGACACATTAGCATGCAAGAGAAAAAGTAGTTATGTACTCACCATAACGTTCCACCTGAGTAGTTCTACTTCATCTGTCTTCAACCTGTGGGTTAACTGGATCCGTATCGGATCCAAGCCGGCAACCTTACTAGCATCTGCTCCGAGCTCCTCCCCTTACCCATAATACACCTCCACTACCTTCCAACCCCCAGATCAAGTTTGCTGAATCTTATACTGATAACCTGACCTGAAAAAATACTTGTGACCTACAACTGCAGCCCGCAGGCTGTTCATATGTCAAGGTCCGGGGGAAGGAGGGAGGGATGGTTGAAGACAAATGAAGTAGAACTACTCAGATGGAATGTTATGGTGAGTACATAACTTCTTTATCTAAAGTAGTTTACTTCATTTGGTATTTAACCTGTGGGACAGAGTCCCCAGCTACTAAACTCTTGGGTGGCCCTCATGGAAGGATATCCGGAGCACCACGGAACCAAAGGATGGTCTCCTTCTGGAAGTCGTATTCAATTTCTAATGAGAAATAAATGTATGAGATGAGGACCCAAGTAGCTGCAGAACAAATATCATCCAAAGAGACTCTAGACCAAAAGGCCGCAGACGTAGCCATGGATCTAGTGGAATGAGCTCTCACCTGACCTGGAGGAGACATGCCTCTGTCCTTACAGACCTGAAGGATGCATGAAGAAATCCATCTAGCAATAGTGAACTTGAAGACAGGTTTCCCCAAAAAGGGTTTATAGAAGGATACAAACAATTGATCAGATTTACAGAATTTTTTTGTCCTGTGTAAATAGAAAAGTAACTGTCTATGAACATCCAGCAGGTGGAGTTTGTATTCCATCTTGTTAGCAAAATTAGGAAAGAAAACAAGTAAATTGATGGTCTGATTGATATTAACTGGTGATGCCACCTTAGGAAGAAAGGATGAACTGTTCAGAAGGGAAAACCTATCTTTGTGAAAAATCATAAATGGAACTTTGACAGACAAGGCCTGCAGTTCTGAAACCCTTTTGGCAGAGGTAATAGCCACCAGAAATGCTGTTTTCCAAGATAAATATTTTGGATATGTGGTTGCAGCAGGTTCAAAAGGTGGAGCGACCAGAGCTTGAAGAACTATAGTAAGGTCCCACGGTGGAACAGGATCCTTGACCGGGGGGCACAACAGAAAAGTGCCTTTAATAAAGGCTTTACACAGCCTGGAGGAGGCTAGAGAGGCAGAATTCTCACCCACATGAAAATGAGAAATGGCAGGCAACTGAACCTTGACAGTAGAATAACTAGCTCCGTGTTGAAAAATATCAGCTAGAAAATCAGGAATGGCAGAAATAGGGGCCGTGAAGGGGTCTAAACTCCTTTGAGAGGCCCAAAGGAAAAAATATTTCCATTTGCTGCGATAAACCTTTCTGGTAGAAGACTTATGAGTAGCCACCAAAATAGACCTAACTGAGGAGGATAATCCCAGTGTCGTAGCAATCACGGGAACTAGAGCAGCCAAGGTGTGAGCTTCAAACTGTCCAGAGTCAGATGAGGAACCCCTGTAGGGTGTGAAATCAGATCCTGAATGGGATCCAAGCTCCAAGGTGGAGCCAGAAGGTGAGACCAAAGAAAGGGAAACCATACCTGGTGAGGCTAAAATGGGACAATGAGGATCACCTTGCTCCCCAGTCGGCGAGCTTTCTGTAGAAATCGTGGAATGAGAGGTACTGGAGGGTAAGCATACAGAAGACCGGGAGGCCAAGCATGGACTAGAGCAACTCTGGGGGATTCCCCCAGCAGGGGGTTCAGAGAAAAAAACTCGCTGCACTTTGCGTTGGAAAGAGATGCGAAGAGATCGCAGTAAGGCTGACCCCACTTGCGGAAGATCTGTTCTGCTACTGAAAGATTCAGACCACTCGTAAGCCATCAGAATAGTCCGACTTAACCTGACGGCTAGGATGTTGGACCGTCCCAGAATGTGCATTGCGAGGAGAAAATAACCGGTGGAGATCGCCCATTCCCACACTCTCATGGCCTTGTGACAAAGGGGGTAAGATCTGGTCCCTCCCTGTTTATTGACATACCAGACCACTGACATGTTGTCTGACTGAATTGCAATAGTTCCCAGAGGAAGAAAGGCAGGAAGGGCCTGCAACCCTAAAAGGACCACCCTCATCTCTAGAACATTTATGTGCAAGCTGGTCTCTACAGGGGACCACAGGCCTTGGACTGTCCTACCTGTACAATGCCCCCCCACCTGAGTTGGGAGGCGTTCGTGGTCACTGTGGCTTGGGCCGGGGCTGAAACAAAGGGTCATCCCTCCAAAATGTCCAGAGAACACATCCACCATACGAGGGACAACCGACAGACTCGAATGATTTGTATTGGATACGACAATGGAAGTTTCAACAGGGACCATTGTACAGCTAGAGTCCACTGTAGAATTCTCATATGTAACTGGGGAAACCATACCTGGTGAGGCTAAAACGGGACAATGAGGATCACCTTGCTCCCCAGTCGACGAGCTTTCTGTAGAAATCTCAGAATGAGAGGTACTGGACAGTAAGCATACAGAAGACCGGGAGGCCAAGCATGGATTACAGCATCTCTGGGGGATTCCCCCAGCAGGGGGTTCAGAGCAAAAAAAGTACAGTTGTGTACCTACCATAAATGTAGATGTTCGAGTGTATTCACTGTTGCAGTCATTACTCTTGGGTTATCCTGCTGACAAGGCAACCCTCAGTCGGCCAGAATTCCAAAGTCTAGGTCCGGCGTCATTTGCTGTCGCCTCTTCCCTGACGTCAGTGCGTCAGGGGTATAAAAGATGCAGCCAACGCCATTTTCTTCAGTTTTTCTTGCCCCAGATGTCAGGTGCCCCCAAATTGGAGGGCTGAAAAATATGCCAATAAAAAATGCATGCACAAAAATAACATTCCCTTCATCTACAAGCAAATACACCAAATAGGTTGTATAGGATAGAGAACTGCAGATAAGTCCCAGCAAAGAAAAGGGGGATGGTGGGAGGGTAACCTGGACTGCAACAGTGAATACACTCGAACATCTACATTTATGGTAGGTACACAACTGTACTATGTTCATCGTGTTTCACTGTTGCAGTCATTACTCTTGGGTTGAATCCCACAGCTGAGGATGGGTGGCTGGACTAAATAGGATTAGGAGAGGCTATGAGGCCCTGCAGAACTGCAGTGGCAAAGCCTGCTCTGGACTTAGAGTAAAGAGGTAAGTGATGGTGCTTTGTGAAAGTGTGCACTGAACTCCAAGTTGCAGCCTCTAAAATATCTTTGGTTGGTACTCCTCTGAGGAAGGCTGCTGAAGTGACTGCTGCTCTGGTGGAATGAGGCCTAATGCCCTTAGGCACTGTTTTGCTATGCTGAAAATAGAAGAAATGGATGCAATGGCCTATCCATTTAGAAATAGTCTGTTTTGAGATAGCCTTTCCTTGTGATCCTGCAGCGTATGACACTAAAAGCTACTCAGTCTTTCTGAAAGCTTTAGTTCTGTCCAAGTAGAAGCGTAACTGCCTGTGTATGTCCAAAGAATGCAGAATTTTCTCACCCTTGTTCTGTGGATTTGGATAAAAGGTAGGCAAGTGAATGGTTTGGTTGAGGGCCACACTGGACACCACCTTAGGCATAAATGTAAGGTTTGTCCTCAGAGAAACCCTGTCTGGATGAAAAATGATAAAAGGTTCCACAGCCATGAGTGCTTGTAACTCAGAGACTCATCTTGCAGAGGTTATTGCTAGGAGCAGAGCTGTTTTCCAGGATAAGAATTTTATATCTGCTGTTGATGCTGGCTCGAAAGGAGGCAGTGTGAGTTTTTCCAAAATATAATGAGGTCCCAGACCGGAATTGGTGCTCTCCTTGCAGGCCTAATGTTTTTGGCCCCTTTGAGGTACTGCCTTATTAAAGGATGAGAAAAGATAGGTGGTTCCATATTGTAATGGACTGAAATGGCAGAGGCATGAATCTTAATTGATGAGAATGAAAGGCCTTTGTTCAGCATCTCAGTTAGGTACTGTAAAATCTGAGGGATATTTGGAACACACGTGTCAATGCCTTGTTCCTGGTTCCAAGCACAGAATCTCTTCCATTTTTCTGCATAAGATTTTCTGGTACTGGGCCTCCTGGCCTCCAAGATAACACCCATAACACCTTTTGAAAGAGGAGTGTTCTGAATGGCTACATTATCCGCCACGCTGCCAGATTTAAGGTCCTGAGTTGGCTGTGCAGGATCTGATTGTTTTGTTGGGTCAGCAAGTGAGAAGTTTGAGGCAATATCCATGCTGGTCCTTGAGACAAGCTCTTTAGGATTGGGTACCAGTGCTGGCATGGCCAGTCTGGTGCAATCAGTATAATTTTTGGCTTCTCTTGTCGGACCGTTAGGAGTACCCTGGGAAGGAGAGGTAGTGGAGGAAAGGCATATACTGTCAGATTTTTCCAGCTGAAGGATAGGGCGTCCACTTTCCATGCTTGCTTGTGATAAATCCTTGTGCAAAATCTCTGCAATTGGCAGTTGTGAGGGGAGGCAAATAGATCTATGTCTGGGCATCCCCATTTCCTTGTTATCATGCTGAAGACTTGTGGATCCAGTTTCCATTCGTGGGGATCCATGAGGTTTCTGCTTAGTTCGTCTGCCAGAGTATTTGTTTTTCCTGGCAGGAATTGTGCTTGCAGGTGAACCTGAAAAGCCAATGCTGTGTCCCATAAGGTCATTGCTTGTCTGCAGAGGGGGTAGGAATGTGTACCTCCCTGCCTGTTTATGTACCACATGACCGTAGCATTGTCTGTCTTTATTAGTAGTTGTCCTGGATGAAGAGGGTCCTTGAAAGCTGCCAGGGCATTTTGAACAGCTAGCATCTCTTTTTGATTGATGTGAAGATGCATATGGTTTGCAGGCCATGTGCCCTGAATACATTTTCCTGACATATGGGCCCCCCAGGCATAATCTGATGCATCATTTGTCAGTGTCTGTCTGGCTGTGGGTAAACTGAATGGCAGACCCTTGTTGTGGTGACAGGCTTCTGCCCACCATCGAAACTCCCGTTGCAGGCAGGGAATGAGTGCAATGACTGTCTCCAGGCTGTGGCAATGCTGAGTCCAAACACTTTTTAGATACCATTATAGTTTCCTCATATGCAGTCTGGCATATGGAATTAGTAGAATGTAGGATGCCATGAAACCCAAGGCCTGCAGGATTTTCCTTGCAGATAAGTGTTTTTGTTGCTAAATCCTTGAAGTAAGAAGTCAGTTGTTTTTAGTTGTCTGGTGTGAGATAAGCCATCTGGGCAGTTGTATTTAAGCTTGCACCCAGGAATATTATCTCTTGAGAGGGCACTAGTTTTAATTTCTTTTCATTTACTGTGTACCCTAGACCAATTAGTAATCTTTTTACAGATGCTTTAGAAGAATGTCCTTGTTCTCTGCTTGAATTAGGCAGTCGTCCAAGTAGGGATATATTTGAATTCCTCTTTGTCTGCAAAACGATTACTGGTGCCAGGCATTTTGTGAAGACCCTGGGCGCAGTAGATAAGCCAAAGGGCAGTGCAGAGAATTGGTAATGCATTGAGCCAGCTATGAATCTGAGGTATCTTCTGCAAGATTGTCTGATTGGGACATGCAGGTATGCCTCTTTTAGGTCCAAAGTTACGAGCCAAGCCTTCTTGCCCAGCGTGGGTAGTAGCTGCTGTACAGTCAACATCTTGAATTTTGGAACTTCCAAAAACGTATTTAGTATAGACAGGTCCAGTATTGGTCTCCAGGTTTTGACCTTTCTGGATACTAGGAAAGGTCTGGAGTAAAATCCTTTCCCCTGCTCTTGTTGTGGTACTTGCTGAATGGCCCTCATATCCACGAGGGCTGAAATTTGTTTTTGTGCCTCTGCCCATTGATTGTGTGGCAGGTCTGGCATACCTTTTGACCTTGGTAGAGTGTGAAAATGGAACCTGTAACCCTGGGACACTATGTTCAGGACCCATTTGTCTTGGGTAATCATTTGCCAATTTGATGAAAAAAGTGCTAGTTTTCCCCCTAAGGGGGCTGCCAAAAGAAAAGGGCTTGAATGTGGTAGAGGAAAGTCATTGGGACTGTTTCCTGAAAGGTTGTGTTTTGTCTTCTCCACTTCTGGAGGTAGGAGCACCCCATTGTTTAAGCCTGTATGAGCCTTGGGGCTGAGATCTGCCTCTGGGACACCTGTATCTGCCTCTTTGTGGTCTGCCCGACACTGGAAAGGACCAATTTTTAGAAGGCCAGTTCCTGCTAAACCTGGGTGGCTGTACCTGTAAGAAATCCTTGACTGTCTGCATGGATTTTGCTTTATCCTCCATTTTTTTCAACACCTCTTCTGTTTTAGTACCAAACAAAGTATCATGCTGTAATGGTGCATCTAATAATTTTGCTTTAACATGATCAGGCAGATTCTGTTCCTTTAACCAAGCATGCTTTCTAATAACAGAACCTGTAACAGCGGCCCTGCAAGAGGCCTTCAGTGAATCATAACCACATTGCAAAGTACGCTTTCCCACTTGTTCAGCTGCATGCAATAAATCCTGCAATTCCTTGTTCTCTGAACATTCAGTATTTGTCAACAATTTCTGTTTAAGCAGAGACATTAAATATTGCTGATATTTAAGCATATGAAACTGACAATTTAAAGCCCTTACAGCCAAGGTAGCAAAAGTGTAGACTTTTTCCCCCATCTGTCTAGAGGTCTAGAATCCCTATCAGAGGGGACAAGGTTTTTTGCAGTGGAAGCTTTAACCCCTTTGGGACCCTGAGATATAGTTTCTGGGTCAGCAGCGGGGTTTTTATAAAGGAATTTATGAGAATCTGGGAGCCTTTAGTATCTGTCTGGCTTAGCAGGTGCAGGGGGTAAAGAGTCCGGGGACAGGCCGGACTCTAAAAATACATCATCTACAATGTCTAGAACAGGTGGAATAGCAAGGGGTCTGTGCTGAGGAAGTAGCAGAAAGTCCCTGAGCCTTTTCTTAGATTCAAAATAATCTTGGCTTTCCCATTGGAAATGCTCCCTCATGGTATGCAGGGTTTCCCCAAAAGAATAATCCTCAGGAGGAGAGGCTGAAGGAATGGATTCTTCAGCATCAGAATCCTCATAGGGAAGCATGGAATAATCCTGTTCAGAAGACGAATCAGAGGAAATAGAAACCTGATCAGAAGAATCATACTCTGTCTCTTGCCTAGGCCTCTTATCAGGAGGGAGATGGGAGCCCCTGATCAAAGTAATTAGGTCTTCGGCCATTTTGAGCATCTGTTTTTTAGGCATGGAAGTCTGAGTAGGAGAATGCTGTACTTGTTTCTGTCTTTAGAGCTGCTTTAGTCTTTGTCTTTGAAGCTGAAGATGGCTTAATATATAGTTGGGTACGTCTGAAGACACCCTCAGAAGCCGATGCCTGGTCAGCGGCTCCGGACCCATCTGAGGGGATGATTTCCGAGTGTCCAATACCTTGAGTATCCAGAGGCCCAGTCGGCTCCACGTGGGAGTCGGAAGCGGCCTGTGGCCAGGGGCTGTAAAAGCGCCTCACTGAGAAACGACGAACCGGCGACTGGCCTAGCAGAGGCCTCGCTATCGGTTTTGGACCTCGGATGCCTATGTTTTTCCTTGTCCTTGCGTTTTTTGTAAACTGCGGTTGACGGCTGTTCCGACGGCATTATATAGTTAAATCTTCGGCCAAAGTAATGAAATGCAAAATTGAACCGACGCTTAATAGTGCGTTGGTTACATCTAGCACAAAACCGACAGCTAGCAACGTTGTGATCAGGGCCTAGGCAAGGAATACAGTAAGAGTGAAAATCCTTATGAGGTATTTGCTTCCCACAAGAAATACAATTGTTAACTTTTTCTGACATCGGTCTGGAGCAAGAAAAGTTTCCCCAATAGGGTACTTAGCTTTAATGAATACTTCGGTTCTGAAATTCGGATTTGAAAATCTCAGGAGTCGGCCGACAGGCACTTGCGAACTGCTTTTGCTTCGGGCACCGCGTGGCAAGAAAGACTGGAGAAAATGGCGTCAGCTGCATCTTTTATACCCCTGGCTCACTGACGTCAGGGAAAAGGAGACAGCAACCGACGCCGGACCTAGACTTTGGAATTCTGGCCGACTGTGGGTGGCCTGCCAGCAGGATAACCCAAGAGTAATGACTGTAACAGTGAAACACGATGAACATCTCGCTGCACTTTGCTTTGGAAAGAGATGCGAAGAGATCGCAGCAAGGCTGACCCCACTTGCGGAAGATCTGTTCCGCTACTGAAAGATTCAGAGACCACTCGTATGCCATCAGAATAGTCCGACTTAACCTGTCGGCTAAGATGTTGGACCATCCCAGAATGTGCATTGCGAGGAGAAAATAACCGGTGGAGATCGCCCATTCCCACACTCTCATGGCCTCGTGACAAAGGGGGTAAGATCTGGTCCCTCCCTGTTTGTTGACATACCAGACCACTGACATGTCTGACTGAATTGCAATAGTTCCCAGAGGAAGAAAGGCAGGAAGGGCCTGCAACCCTAAAAGGACCGCCCTCATCTCTAGAACATTTATGTGCAAGCTGGTCTCTACAGGGGACCACAGGCCTTGGGCTGTCCTGTCTGTACAATGCCCCCCCACCTGAGTTGGGAGGCATTCGTGGTCACTGTGGCTTGGGCCGGGGCTGAAACAAAGGGTCATCCCTCCAAAATGTCCGGAGAACACATCCACCATATGAGGGACGACCGACAGACTCGACTGATTTGTACTGGATACGACAATGAAAGTTCCAACAGGGACCATTATACAGCTAGAGTCCACTGTAGAATTCTCATATGTAACCGGGCACACAGGAGAGGAGTTATGGTTGCCGCCATTGAACCTAAGGCCCTCAACGCTGATTCCGCCATTGGAAGATGAGAATGGCAGATCAGAGAGACATGCATCCTTAGGTTTTGTACTCTCATTGAGGTCAGGAAGATTTTGCACTGTAAAGTATCTATCCTTGCACCAATGTAGTCTATTACCTGTACAGGACCTAGGAGTGATTTGGATGTGTTGATTGTGATCCCCAAATGCTGGGCAAGGATCAAGAAATAATCCCTGGTTTGGAAGAGTAGACACCTGGTGGGAGCAGTGAGGAGCCAATCATCCAGGTACGGATAGACCTGAATCCCCTAAAGCCTCAGGTGAGCCGCTACCACCGCCATCACTTTGGTGAACACCCTGGGGACTGTGGTGAGACCAAAGGGTAGAACTCGAAACTGGTAATGATTGACTCCTAGCCAGAAGCGAAGGAATCTCCTGGAGCTTCTGTGCATTTTTATGTGATAGTAAGCATCCTGGAGGTCTAACGAGCACATCCAGTCGCTTTCTTGCTGGTACGGCATTGTGGACTGTAGTGTGACCATCCGGAAACTTCTCTTTGGCAACTGACAGGTTCAGGGTAGATAGTCCCCCATTTTCTTTGGCACCACAAAGAACCTGGAGTAGAAGCCCGATCTGGACTGATCTGGGGGGATGGTTTCCATGGCTCGTTTTTCTAGCAGCTAGGAAATCTCCTGTGCTGCTGCCTCCCTTTGCATGGGTGGTATGTCCGGGAGGTGTTTGGGAGATTTGGAGGGACCCACAAAGGGGATAGAGTATCCTCTGGATATGATCTGAAGCACCCAGTGGTCTGATGTTATGGACTCCCATGCCACCAGGTGCAAGGACAATCATCCCCAGACTGCCTCCAGAGTAGAGCAGTCGGGTCTCCCTCAGGGTTGCTGTCCGTGTCTGTCCAAGAAAGGTTCTCGAGACGCAAAATTCCTCAGACCCCTTCTGCCTCAGGGCCGGCGTCCATTATGTCCCCCTCTGCCTCTGGGGGAAGAAGAGCCCTGAGTGTCCCCGGAATACTGTGACTGCCAGAATCACAACTTCTTTTGCCCCCTGGTTCCGGGAAAAGGACCTTTGAGGGTTCGAGAAGTGCATCCTGACGGCGGACAGTGTCTTCCCATCCTTCTCACTCTGGACTAACATCTTTTTGATGGTCTTATCAAAAAGGGTAGAGCCGTCATAAGGGGCACTGGCAAAGGACGCCATGAAGGTTCTGAAAATTGACATAATCTGAGCCAGGCGTTGCACCTCATGGACACGCCAGACACAGCCACCCTAGCCGCTCCTTCAGTAGCACGTAAAAGGAGTCACATGGACATGTTGGAGACTGCTTTCAAAGTGGCTATCCTCACGGAGAACGAGTCCCTGTCCTCTTGCGACATGGACTTAGGGGGGACACTCCGCCAGCTTCTTTAGCAGGTCATGTTGGAGTCTCGTGACATGGGCCAGGTAAGTTCACTGCCCTAATAGAAAAGGTAGATGAAGCATAAACCGGCTTCCCCAGGCGGTCTATCATCCGTGACTCTCGGTCAGGTTGATGAACTGATGAGCTAATCTATGAATCTATGAAAAACTCTCCTGGGCTAGTTCCTTCTTTGTGGCTGCTGCTACCACCATAGCGTTTACGGGAGCCCTTGTTCCATGCCGGCCTATCCAAAGGTGGACTCAAAATCTTAGGCCTTTTGGGAATTGGTTCCACGGTGTCCGGCTCCTTTCATGCCCACAAGGTGACCAGGTCCACCAAATGATCTGCAGGAGGGGACACCTAGAAAGTAGATGGGCCCATGCCAAAAGCCTCCAGGAACACGGACTCGTCAGAAGAAGGTTTGGGGGCAGACCAACCTCCCCACTGGCGAAGGATTTCCATGATGTCTCCAAAGGAGACATCCTTGGGAGGTGATCTGGGGGACCTTCCCCATCATCCAACTCCGTATCCTTGGTGAAGGACTCAGGGGAGACCAATTGCCGCCTCTTGCACGTATGCTTGCGAGGCACCTCTCTGGTGGGGCTCTCCGGGGGGGACTCACAAGCCACTTGTTCCTCAGGGGGAACAGTCTGGGGCTCCTTGGGCACAGGCTGTTCCTCTGGTAAAATGATGGGAATCGTGGACAGAGACAAGGGTGTCTGGGTGGAGTCCGTGGGGGCAGTCAGAGGTCTCGATCCAGCGGAGAGAACCCTTTCTACTACATCAAATGCTGAGGGAGAACGAACCTCTTGTGGAACCAATAAGGAAGATGGTCTCCCCGGGTCCAATGAGAGAATCAGAGCTGGGCCCGAAGTGGACAGAGCTCCGAGGGAGGGAACTTGGCCCGACAAAGGCTGAGCCTATGAAAAAAGTTCCACTCCCTTGAATCAGACACCCAAGCTCCAGCTCTGAAAGCAGCTCGGATCTGAGCTGGTTGGATCTGACACACTCCACGCAGCTGTCGGCATCGAGGAAGCAATTACCGTTGGTGCTGACGGCCCGACTAAAGCCATCCTCGGATCCGAATACTCCGTACCCAGTGGACGGATCAGAGGAGAAATCGGTTGGAAAAAAGGAAGCGAGCTCCCCTCTCCAGAGGGAGAAGGAGCTGGTAAGACACCCATCTGGATCCGAGTACGAATGAACCCCCTTATCATTTTATCCATGTCGACTTCAGATAAAGACCGGGTGGACCTCGATGAGGCCACGGACTCCGACCTTGTGGGTCGGGGCACCGAGGCCCTAGATGCAGAGCGCGTCTCCTCTGGCTCCAGGGAAAACTGCAGAGATCGGAGCCGAGGGGCTTCACGGATCCTAAGTGTCTTGACCAGAGAAGGGAGGTCTGGAGACCTCTTACGTTTCTTTCTCAACTTCGACTCTCGCGTTTTCTCTGCCCCTTTTCTGCTCCGCTTTCGCAGGCTTTGGCATGGGAGGTTGAGTCCCAGCCTGAGAGGGAGGTGAAGCCAGGGAAAAAGGAGAGGCGGCCACAGCAGCCACTGTGACCGAAGCCAAAGCAACTGCCTCAGAAGAGGGAAGAAGGCCTTTTAGGGCCAACTTAGCCTTCCTGTCTTTGATGGCACGCGGGGTTAAAACCCGCGCATGTAGTGCAGTCTGTACCAAGATGGGCCACGCCCAAGCACATAAGACACAGAGTGTGGCCATCCGCAGATGATAACTTATAGCCACACGCAATGCATCTTTTAAACAACATCGACTTATCAGCCATAGTATCAGTGGAAAAAACAGAAAAAAGTATTATTTTTTTCTCACTGAAACACCCACTCACCACACTCACACACAAAACACACTGGGGGGGGGAGGGGAAGCAAACACACTCACAGACTACTCTTAAGACTAAGCTAACAACTCTAAAATTAGAAAACTTGATGCACCAAGTGAGGGGAGGAGAAAGGGGAATCTACACTATCACTAACCTAAAGTTAGAAGAAAAAAAGGAGACTTTCTAAGAGTTTTACACCTACTTACAACCTGGAGCTCTGGAGATCACGATGTTTCAGCTAGCCGTGGCAAACGAGATCTGGGGGTTGGAAGGTAGTGAAGGTGTATTATGGGTAAGGGGAGGAGCTTGGAGCAGATGCTAGTAAGGTTTCCGGCTCGGATCCGATACAGATTCGGTATCCCACAGCTTGAATACCAAATGAAGTAAACTACTTCAGATCAAACTTTTGCTCCATATACACACAAAAAAATGTACAATGATTTGAGATAAACCAAAACATGAGCAGCATGACCTAAAACTATGAACATACTAGAAAAATAATTGTTTCCAAGGTAATAAGATGGTACTCCATTTCATCCAATTCAGCTGTGATGCTTTGGGATGTATGTAAATAAGTCAGGGTGATAATAGTGTTGAGACTTTCCATACCACTCGCCCTTTTATTTAAACATTTTGACTGGATACAGACTTAGATGTGCAAATGATAAGCAACAGAGAATTATAACTATTCCCTACTGCAGTTGAAACCATTAGTGTGGGGCCCTTCACCAACTTACCAAAATCTCTAGTTTGACAGTTTGTTGTAGAGAAATCAACATATCCAAACTTTTATACATTAAAGGCAAAGGAGCCTACAATTATAGTTGAATCTGACATTGCCAGTTTGAAACAATGACATAGGTGTATGTGCGTGCTTGCCCACTCGTGCGTGTGTGTATAGACAAATTATATATATATATATATATATATATATGGGTTCCATGCAACCCATCAACGAGTTGACTTGTCAAACTGCAAAAAAAGCTGGTACAATTCATCAAACATCAGCCTTTCTGTTGTGCGAGTTTGCATTTCAATGGGTATCAGGGAATTTACCCTTTTCCCCACTCTATTGCGATCTCAGAGTTGGTATATATAATTATCAGGGGCATGGGGGTACAGGAAGACTTGCCCCCACAAAAAAGTAGATTCCTTTTTTTGTTTGAATCTGATTTGATGTGCTGACTGTTAGAATCCTTGTGATTCTAAGAGTTTTGAGTACGTGACAGTTGGTGGTCACACACACACACACGAATGTATTTGTATTTATATGGGCTTATTATATTTCCTTTGAAGTGCAAAATGCAAAATGATGAAAAAAAATAATCGTACAGCACTTCATAGAAACAGAAGCTAGCAGGCAAAAATCCTCTACTCAATAAATAACTCCAACACAATCACACCAAAATGTGCATTCACTACTGCTACGTAGGTGGGGGACAATGCTAAACAACAGTACTACACACGTGAACAAATTCCACCATTCTGTCAATATAAAGTTCCCTATCCTGTTGGTCATCTATAATTAAATTAATGTATTTCAGACAATTAGTAAGGCAATCAAAATACTAGTGCATTTGTATGAGATTGGGGAATATGGGAATTTCTCCTTATCCCCATTGTTGTGTAATCTTGGAGTTAGCACATTTAAAGCAGCAGGAGTGTGCAGACACAGAACCTCATCAGAGGTGTGGAGCCACAGCCTATCATGTGGGGCTCAGGGGGGCTTGCCCCCCCAAACAATACTGTTCTTTAATACATGTATCTTTCTAAAACGAAACTTGTCTTAGCATCAGTTCTCTTTACCAGTCAATGAAAATTACGTTTGATAAGGAGAAAAAGAGTTCCATATACGAGTCTGAGTGGATAGACATGTGATCATATATATACGGTTTACCTTCATAACATCGCAGCCCAGTTTGTCGACTCTGAAAACAGCAAGAAGAAAACGCTGTAACTGCAGAAGCACGAAGTCCTGGAACATCGTCTTTCCTCTCCGGGAAAGTAACCACTTGACCACCATGGCGAACTTTGCCCTTTCTCCACTGTAGTGCAATCCCGTAGTTGGTATATGTAAGTAGGGGGGATGGGAGGGTTGCTCCCCACTTCGATAGTTGTAATTTGTTACGGTTGTGTTTTTTTTGTTGGTGACCAAGTAGTTACTTTCCCGGAACATCTGTCCAGGAAAGTAACTACTTGGCCACCAGTTAAAAAACACAACCATAACAAATTACAACCATCAAAGTGTGGGGATTCACCCCCCCCACCCCCTACTTAAATATACCAACTTTGAGATCACACTACAGCAGAGAAAGGGGCAAAATTCACCATGGTGGTCAAGTGGCTACTTTCCTGGAGAGGAAAGATGATGTTCTGGGACTTCGTGCTTCTGCAGTTATGACGTTTTCAACTCGCCATTTTCAGAATCGATGAATTGGGCTGCGACATTATGAAGGGGAACCATATATATATGCATACACACACACATATATATATATATATATATAAAAACATATACATATATAGTTGTTTATCTGGAACCAGTATATGCCAAGTTACACATGCATTCAAATGACTACACCACAGATACCAGTATGATTCTTTCATAGTCCAGGTGGAAGTTAATGACCAAAGACATACTTCCATGTACTATATGAAGAAAATCACGGTTGATCTCTCTGAATATGTGTCTGAGGAGGGTATGTTCTTTACATTGAGCACTACTCTACCTTCACCGAGGATGATGCCATAGTATGAACAAAAGATGACTGACTTAAATAATTGGCTTAGTTTTTGGTGTCTTTCCAAGGGGATTCAATATCTGTCAGCATGGAAGGACATGGTTAACAAACCACGTTGCTTTGCAAAGGGTGGTCTGCACCTGTCTCCCCTAGGCTTCTGAATATTAGCTAAAACTTTATCCAAACCCTTACAGCCTTTTTAGGCAATGCCAAATTGACAAACCTACTGACATAGCAAATAAAACCCGAAGGAACCTTAGAGTGTTACTGTTCAACGCTAGGAGGCTAAACAAGAAACTCTACATCTTACAACCTCTCCTCACTTTGGAGAATACAGACACCGGAGCCGTTATCGAGGCATGGTTTAAATCTAAAGAAAGTACTCCAGCAATGCAAGGCTTCAGTGTCTTCCACACATTTATACTATCAGCTGAAAGGACGGGGACAAAAGATGGAGGAGTCTCAATCTATATTAGCAATAAACAATTCTTTGTTGGTTAAACAGGACAATGCCCTGAAATGTATCCACATGCAAACCACCATGGACAAAGTCCCCTACCATACCCAAGTAAGCCATAGGTTGCCTTCTATGTCCCTGGAATCCCATAACTCATACCTAGACCTACTGGAGACACTCACCATTAAACTAAATACCATATTCATTGCATACTTTAATTACCCCTCTACAGACTGGGAAACATACACTGCCTCATACTTGCAGGCACAACAATTCCTGGATAAAACAAATACCCCTGACCAGATAGTGGGCACACCACCAGAAGTTCAAACATACTGGACTTGGTACTCACCAGTATGGGTAAGCACTGCCCCCCCACCCCATGTCATGTCCTCACTGCTGAGGTCAGATCACAAAGCTCTCTCCTTCAAACTAAAAATCAACTTGGTAACCCCAGCAAACCCTATAACAGTTAGGAACTATTCCAAAGCAAACTACATCCTATTAAGTGATAGTTTATCAAAATCCAGTGCCCCTCCCAACCCTAAAAATCACAGCAACCTATGCAAAATTGTTCACAGAGACCCTATGCAACCCTGTAAGTGGCTGTATACAGGTTGATGTATCTACTAGAAGTAAGTCCAAAACAAAATCTATAAACAAACCACGCTGGTGGAATCCTAATTTTAATAGGGTATATAAGAAAAGGAAAAAAATCATAATTAAAATCAGGAAGACCATCTCCCCTAATGATAGGAGCTCTTTAATTAAACTAATCTGGAAAATAAGAGGACTAAAGAAGTCCAACAAGGTCAACTACGATGTCAAGGCAGCCTCATAGGCTAAAGACAACAAGGCCTTCTACAGCTATGTCTGAAACCTCAAAAGCAGCACACATCAGTGGGCCGAACTGGTGGTCAATGGTGCCACCTTCACTGGGCAAAGTGATAATATTGAATTTGGTATCAGCAGGGAGCAGGTCCTGGTGGTGCTCACTAAGGCCAAAAACACAGCTTCAATCGGCCCTGACAATATCTCAGGATGCTTGCTAAACAGCTAGTAACATGACCTATCAGGCCCACTTCAGCCACTTTTCAATTACAGCCTCAAAACAGGCTTTGTACCCTGAGAATGGAGAACTGCAACAGTTATCCTACTTCACAAGGGTGGACCATCAAATTACCCCAGAAACTACAGACTTATTAGTCTGACTAGTCTAATATGCAAAGCCATGGAATAAAATATCATGAAAATGATCATCAAAGACAAAGGAAACAATCAGACACTGGACCCAACTCAGTTTGGCTGTGGCAAGGGATGATCATGCCTACTAAGCCTGGTGGACTTCTTTGTGAAGGTTACCAAGGCAATAGATGAGGTGAAAATGGTGCATACTGCCTAATGGACTTAGCAAAGGCAATCGATACAAGGCTCCACTTCGGTATAGTTGACAAACTCACCAAAATGGGCATAAACCCCTCCATAACTTGCTGGATTGCCATCTGACTCACACACAGGACCCATGACATCAGGACTGGTGAAATCACCTAGATTAGAGACTGATCACCAGCAGTGTTACCTCATCGTTCTGTGCTGGGACTGCTCCTATTCAGCATCTACTTCTCGGATATAAAGGTTAATGTCAAGGGTCTTTGGCTGACCAAATTCGCAAGAGACTGACCACCAGCAGGGTACCCCAGAGTTCTGTGTTGGGACTGCTCCTATTTGGCATCTACTTCTCAGAGGTAAAGGTTAATATCAAGGGTCTTTGGCTGACCAAATTCGCAGATGACTGCAAATTGAGAGCTATCATAGATTCCCCCCATGACATAAACATCTTACAAGAGGGTCTAACACAGACAAATGAGCAGTGCCAAAGTCACAGATTAAAACTCAATGCAAATAAATGCATTATAGTACCTTTTGGAAAAACTACCACCCGGGTTAGTTACTCCATCAAAAAAAAAAAAAAAAAAACCCTTAAGAGTTGACCCGTCAGTCAGGGATCTGGGAACATATGTAGACAGTAATCTGGCCTTTGATTAACATGGGGCCAAGGTAGTAAACAAATCATTCTATGTCACCCAATATATAAGTAAGGGCATGGCATCCAGGTCCAAGGAAGTCATAGTGCCCCTTTATTCAGCCCTTATTAGACTAACCATTGGGTATAGTACCCCCTTCTATGTGTATCTGACCAGACATATGCAACAGATGGAACATCCACATTGGTTCCTTAGCAACAGAATCCAGTGTATAAATACATTGCCCTATACAGATCACTTTAAAGCCCTATCTCTATACTCTGTCTCCCACAAGTCAGTGAGAGGTGATCTATGCCTGGCATACAAGGCATCCTCAGATCCTGCTGCAATGGACCTTTTGCACGTCCGCAAAAAGAACAGCATCAGAGCCACTAGATCCAAAGATTTAAATTTTATTTGTGACATATGTCAAGACAGATGTGTGTCTCAGAGGATCCCCATGCTCTGGAAGAGGCTCCCCATCCATATGAAGCAGAGTCCATCCCTAACCCTACATAAGCATAAACTTCACCAATGAGCAGGAAATCAGAAAGTCACCCCGGGTCTAGCCCCCATGTCTCTGGCAGACAAAAGACAGACAGTAATACCCAAACTAACATGCAAGCATACTCCCCACACACACACACACATAACCTCTAGAAACTTCCTAAATAACATACCACATCTTAATAAATGCCCATGATACATAAGGGACACAAATGGGTTGGACTGCATGGCTAGGCTTATAAAGGCCCTAGTGGTCGCTAGCCTAGCATGTACCTACAAATCTAAATACATATAGATATAAATATAGCTATTCTTGTTTGTGTGTGTGTGTGTGTGTGTGTGTGTGTGTGTGTGTGCGTGTAAGTGTGTAAAATATACTACAGAAATTAAACTGGTGTGGAGTTCATTCACATACACTGAATAAGCTACTACAATATGAATACTTTCCATGACAAAACACAGACATTTACATATTAATGAAAAAAGTCTTAACCCCACTGTTGAAAAAATCTATGAAATGCTTACTTAATATCACACCTGTGAAAATGTGATGCCTTATTGTACCATTTCCTATATTAGACTATGCAAGTTAAGTTTTAGCCCACAATATTGAATGCAACCACTATCATTCAACACAAAGTGAGTCCAATAACAACAAAAGTACAGTTTTGTACCTACCATAAATGTAGATGTTCGAGTGTTCACCCTGCTGCAGTCATCACACTTGGGTTATCCTGCCGTCAGGCGGTCCCGCAGTCGGCCCGAATTCCAAAGTCTTGGTCCGGCGTCGGTTGCTGTCGCTTCCTCCCTGACGTCAGTGCGCCAGGGGTATACAAGAGGCATCCGATGCCATTTTCTTCAGTTTTTCTTGCCCCAGATGTCAGGTGCCCCCAATAGGTAGGCAAAATATATATATATATATATATATATATATATATATATATATATATATATATATATATATATATACATATAGCTATATAAAAAAAAAACAAAAAAAACCTTAGGCACAAGCAAATACACCACAGAGGTAGTATAGGATAAAGTGGTAGAGATAAGTTCAGAGGGGATGGAGGGAGGGTAACCTGGACTGCAGCAGGGTGAACACTCGAACATCTACATTTATGGTAGGTACAAAACTGTACTATGTTCACCGTGTTACCCTGCTGCAGTCATCACACTTGGGTTGAATTCCAAAGCTAAGGATGAGAAGTGGAGTCAGACAGGGTTAGAAGAAGTTAGTAAGCCCTGCAAAACTGTAGTGGCAAAACCAGCTCTAGTCTTATAGAGGTAAGTGATAGTGTTTGGTGATGGTGTGCACCGAACTCCAAGTAGCAGCTTCCAGAATATCCTTGGTTGGCACTCCCCTGAGAAAGGCTGCTGATGTATCTGTAGCCCTGGTGGAGTGGGACCTAATGTTAGCAGGTACTGGTTTCCCATGATGTGTGCAACAGAAACATATGCAATGCCCTATCCATTTTGAAATGGTCTGTTTTGAGATAGCTTTTCCTTGTGATCCTGTAGCATAGGCTACAAAAAGCTGGTCAGTTTTTCTGAAAGCCTTAGTTTTTTCCAAGTAGTAACGTAATTGCCTGTGAATGTCCAAAGAGTGCAGGAGTCTTTCTCCTTTCTTCTGGGGATTTGGGAAGAAAGTGGGCAAGTGAATGGTTTGGTTTAGGGCCACACTGGATACCACCTTTGGCATAAAGGAAGGATTTGTTCACAGAGAGACTCTGTCTTGATGAAAAATGATGAAAGGTTCCACTGCCATTAGTGCCCGTAGCTCTGAGACTCTTTTAGCTGAGGTTATTGCTATTAGTAAAGCAGTTTTCCATGAAAGAAATTTTAAATCAGCAGAAAAAGCTGGTTCAAAGGGCGGTAGTGTAAGCTTTTCCAGAACAAAGTTGAGATCCCAAGTAGGCGTTGGAGCTCTCCTTGGCGGTCTTAAGTTCTTAGCCCCTCTGAGGAACTGTCTCAGGAGTGGATGTGAGAATAAAGGAAGATCCGTGCTGTAATGAGCTGAAATTGCTGAGGCGTGGATCTTAATAGATGAAAAGGAAAGTCCTTTGTGTAACATCTCAGTTAAATATTGTAGAATCTGAGGGATGTTTGGATCAAGGGGGTTTAGGCCTTTAGCCTGGTTCCAGGCACAAAATCTTTTCCATTTGTCTGAATTGGTTTTCCTGGTGCTGGGTCTCCTGGCCTCCAGAATGGCATCCATAACAGCTTTGGATAAAGGTGTTGGCTGGTTGTTTAGGTAATCTGCCATGCAGCCAGGTTTAAAGTCTTGAGCTGCCTGTGTAGAATCTGATGATCTCGCTGGGTGAGCAGGTGAAGAATTTGTGGCAAAATCCATGGTGGGCCTTGGGCCATGTTCCTTAAAACTGGGTACCAATGCTGGCGTGGCCAGTCTGGTGCAACGAGTATCATTTGTGGTCTCTCTAATCTGACTTTCAGCAGTACCTTTGCTAGAAGAGGTAGTGGAGGGAAGGCATACACTGTTAATGTTTTCCAACTGAATGAGAGGGCGTCTACTTTCCAAGCTAGTGGATGGAAGATCCTTGTGCAAAATTTTTGAAGTTGGTGGTTATGGGGGCTTGCAAACAGATCTATGTCTGGGCGTCCCCATTTTTGAGCTATCATTGCAAATACTTGCGGATCTAGTTTCCATTCGTGTGGATCCATGATGTTTCTGCTTAGGTCATCTGCCAATGTGTTTTTCTGTCCTGGCAGGAATTGTGCTTGTAATTGAACCTGGTAAGACAGTGCAGTGTTCCACAAGGTCATTGCTTGCCTGCATAGAGGGTAGGAATGTGTGCCCCCTTGCTTGTTTATGTACCACATGATTGTGGTATTGTCCGTCTTTATTAGTAGTTGTCCTGGGTGTAGAAGGTCCTTGAAAGCTGTTATGGCATTCTGTACTGCTAGCATTTCTTTTTGATTGATATGCAGATGCCTCTGATCTGTAGTCCATTTGACCTGAATGCACTGCCCTGCCATGTGTGCTCCCCAGGCATAGTCCGATGCATCTGTTGTCATAGTTTGCCTGGCTGTGGGTAAGGTGAAAGGCTGACCCTTGTTGAGGTGACATGCCTGTGCCCACCATAGAAACCCCTGTTGAAGGCAGGGAATGAGTGGTATCATTGTTTCCTGTGCTGAGTCCATACACTTTTCAGGTACCATTGTAATTTCCTCATATGCAGTTTTGCAAATGGTATTAGTAGTATGCAAGATGCCATGAATCCCAAGGCCTGCAGAATTTTTCTTGCAGGGAGTTGGGTCTTTGTTGCCATTACTTTGAAATATTGAAACAGCTGTCGTTGCTTGTCTGGCATGAGATAAGCCATCTGGGCCATTGTATTCAAGCTGGCACCCAGGAATATTATGTTTTGTGAGGGCACTAGTTTTGATTTCTTTTCGTTTACTAAGTACCCTAGGCAACTTAGAAGGTGTTTGACAAATGCAAGATGCTTTAAAAGAATGTCTTTGCTTTCTGCTTGAATAAGGCAGTCGTCCAGGTATGGGTATATTTGAATTCCTTTTTGTCTGCAGTATGCAATTACTGGTGCCAGGCATTTTGTGAATACCCTGGGCGCAGTAGATAAGCCAAAGGGCAGTGCAGAGAATTGATAATGCTTTGAACCTGCAATGAAGCGGAGGTATCTTCTGCAATTCTGTCTGATAGGGACATGCAGGTATGCCTCCTTGAGGTCCAAAGTGACTAGCCAAGCATTCTTGCCCAGCATGGGAAGAAGCTGCTGTAGTGTTAGCATCTTGAATTTTGGTACTTGCAGATAGGTGTTCAGAATTGAAAGATCCAGAATGGGTCTCCATGCTTTGTCCTTTCTTGGGACTAGGAAGAGTCTTTAGTAAAACCCTTGTCCTTGCTCCTGTGTAGGTACCTGTTGAATGGCTCTCATGTTCATGAGAGCTGTAATTTGTTTTTGTGCCTCTGCCCGTTGATTTGGTGGCAGGTTTGGCATTCCTTTGTTCCTTGGTAAGGTATGAAAGTGGAATATGTATCCTTGAGAGACAATGTTTAGAACCCATTTGTCTTTTGTGATGATGTGCCAGTTGTCTGCAAAAAATGCTAGTTTTCCTCCCAAGGGAGTTGCCAGGAGAGATTTGCTTGGTAGTTTGAGGATAGTCATTGTGTTTGTCTTCTGCTAGCTTGGGGCCTCTCTTCTCCTCCTTTCTGGGTAGCAGAACCCCATTGGCGAGGTTTGTAAGGGCCCTGTGACTGACCTCTGCCACTTGGGTGTCTGTATTTACCACTCTGTGATCTGTCTGAAGCTGGAAAGGAAAAGTTTTTTGTTGGCCAATTTCTGCTGAATCGAGGGGGTTGTACCTGCAAAAAATCCTTGACCATTTGATAGACTTTGCCTTATCCTCCATTTTCTTTAAAACCTCTTCTGCTTTGACACCAAATAATACATCCTGTTGTAAAGGTGCATTCAATAATTTTGCTTTAACATGGTCAGGGAGGGTTTGTTCTTTTAACCAAGCATGCCTACGTATGACAGAGCCAGTAACAGCTGCTCTACAAGAAGATTCCAATGAGTCAAATCCACATTGTAAAGTATGTTTTGTCCACCTGTTCAGCTGCATGCAACAGATCCTGCATTTCTTTGAATTCAGGCAGTTCTGAATGTGTGCTCATTTTTTGTTTTAATTGAGACATTAGAAATTGTTGATATTTCAACATGTGAAACTGGCAATTTAAAGCTCTCATAGCCAGAGTAGCTGAGGTGTATATTTTCTTGCCCCATCTATCTAGGGCTCTGGAATCCCTTTCAGAGGGCACAAGATTTTTAGCCATAGAAGCTTTAGCTCCCTTAGGACCATGGGAAATAGTTTCTGGATCAGCTACAGGGCTTTTATAAAGGAATTTGTGTGAGTCAGGTACTCTGTAGTATCTGTCTGGTTTGGCTGGAGCAGGAGGAAGAGAGTCTGGATTTAAACTAGACTCCAGGTAAACATCATCCACAATATCCAGAAAAGGAGGGATAGCAAGAGGTCTGTGCTGGGGTAGTAAAAGGAACTCTCGGAGTCTTTTCTTAGAATCTGAGTAATCCTGGCCTTCCCAGTGGAAATGTTCCCTCATGGTATGTAAAGTTTCCCCAAAGGAGTAGTCTTCAGGGGGAGATGCTGAGGGAATAGAGTCTTCAGCATCAGAATCTTCATAAGGTGGAAAAGTGTAATCCTGTTCCTCAGAAGAATCTGAGGAGAGAGAAACCTGGTCAGAGGATGCGTAATCCTCCTCTTGTCTTGGTCTTTTATCAGGAGGGGGATGGGAATCCCTGATAAGGGTAATCAAATCTTCAGCCATCTTAAGCATCTGTTTCTTAGGCATGGGGCCTTGAACTGTAGACTGATGTACAGTTTTCTTTGGCTTTAAAGGAGTTTTAAGTTTAGCATAAGATTTAATGGTGAGTGTAGTCGGTCTGAAGACACCTTCAGAAACCAAAGGTGTTTCCGTTGCACCGGTGTCTAGTTCTGCTCCGGTGTCGGTAGAAGGCTGCGTCGGCCTAGTAGACTCTGCATGGGAATCCGCAGCTGTCTGGGGTTCCAGCTCTGCGGTTGTCAGGGGTTGCGTGGGCGCCTCACTGAAAACCGGAGAACCGGCGACAGGCCCAGCTGAGGCCTCAGTGTCTGGCTTATTCCTAGGCTGCCTGTCCTTATCCTTACGTTTTTTATGAGTGGCGGTCCTCGGCTGCTCCGACAGCATGATATAATTAAATTTCCTACCAAAGTAATGCCGTGCAAAGTCAAAACGGCATTTGATAGTTCGTTTATTAAACCTAGTGCAAAAACGACAACCTGTGACATCTTGGTCTGGGCCTAGGCAAGGAATACAATAGGAGTGGAAGTCCTTATGAGGTATTTGCTTCCCACAAAAAATGCAATTGTTAACTTTTTCTGACATCGGACTGAGGCAAGAAAATGTTCCCCAACGGGGTACTTAGCTTTATTGAAGACTTCGGACTGAAATTCAAATCGAAAATCTCAGGTGTCGGCCGACCAGCACTTGCGAACTGCTTCTGCTTCGGGCACCGCGAGGCAAGAAAGACTGAAGAAAATGGCGTCAGATGCCTCTTATATACCCCTGGCGCACTGACGTCAGGGAGGAAGCAACAGCAACTGATGCTGGACCAAGACTTTGGAATTCGGGCCGACTGCTGGACCGCCTGACGGCAGGATAACCCAAGTGTGATGACTGCAGCAGGGTAACTCGATGAACATCGGCCAGAAAAATTCCAAGTGCTACAACACATTTTACAAGGGAAAAAATCCCCTAAGGATCAGGTCATTAGCGGTGTCATCAACTACTTTAAGACCGAAGAATTACAAAGGAGGCTGTATGACTGTAGTATCAAAGCAAAGAGTACTGGATGCTTTTGATGGCTATCTAAAAGTTTTGTCAGTAAGCACTAAAATATATGCCCAGAATGGCATAGGAAAGAAGTTCAGAACAATTTTTGACAGTATCTGTGCAACCACTTGAAGTAAATCCCCATTTACAGATTATCTCTACCCCACTACACTTACACACATGCACACACCGTCAGGCCATTCATTCACTACTTACAGTAGATGGATGTTAGCTAGCAAAACTTTAGCCTTTACCCTCAGTCTTCAGGCTGTAAGGACTGATGAGTCTGTTGAAATATCTCCCATGAATGGCTATAAAAATGTCAGGTCTACTGAAGATGTAGGCTAGTTAAACGTTTGGCACTGCCTTTTCCCAGACTGCGGCATCCAATCCATTAACTTCCCATCACAGGTAAAACTCTTTTACTTTGAAAAACTGACCTGCTTCCTCAACTTGATTAAATATTTGTGGACTGCCATGCAAAGCTTTCAAAGATACAGAGTAGAAGTGTTAGGTTTTGAACTCAAAGACACTATATAAAGGGCCAGGTGAACTGAATAATCATTAATGAAATGTGCTCTTCACCCTAGATGCAATAGGTCAGATTTTGCCCATGTTACTCTTAAAAAAAAAAAAAAAAAAAAAGTTATGTACTCACCATAATGTTCCATGTGAGTTGTTCATCTCGCCTTCATTCTTTACTGATCGGTTCAGAGCCAAGACTCGGCCAACAGCAAAAGCTCAAGGTCTTCAACCAGCTTGAGGCTAACTCCCTATCCCATGATGCACCCTGATCTTCTCTCAGATCTTGTTTGCTGTGTGACTACTTAGTAGTATAAATATGCCACTCAGAGAGTTGGATAAGAGACAAAGCACCCTATATGGACCTCAAGTAGACTGGATGGGGGTTGGAGGGTGGGACGTAAGAATGAAGGCGAGATGAACAACTCACATGGAACGTTATGGTGAGTACATAACTTCTTTATATGAAGTTGTTCTATCTCGCCATTCATTCTTTACTGATGGGTAGCGTCCCAAGCACTATCTTCTCGGGTGGCTCACTGGAGTATATTCCTCAGAACTGTGGAACCAAAGGAGGTCCTGTCCCTGAAGGCCTTGTCAACTTTGTAATAAGTGATAAAAGTATGAGGTATTGACCAGGTAGCTGCTGCACAAATAGAGTCTAATGGTAACATCGCAGAAAAAGCTAATGAGGTTGAAATAGCTCTAGTAGAGTGCGCCTTTACTTTTTGTTGCAAGGGGGCATTTTGTGAATTATAAATGAAGGAAATGCAATCCAATAGCCATCTTGACAAGGTTACTTTTGTCACTGAGGCACCCTTCTTTGACTCTGAAAAGGAAACAAAGAGTTGATCCATTGGCCTGAATGGTTTCATTCTGTCTAGGCAAAATCAGAGTTGTCTATGAACATCAAGTTTGTGCAGCATGTGTTCCATCCTATTTGAGTATTGGGGGAAAGAAAACTGGCAACTCAATAGATTGGTTAAGATTTGCCTCTGAGCAAACTTTTAGTAAGAAGGATGGATTAGTTCTGAGCAAAACTCTGTTATTATGGAAACTCAGATAAGAAGGTTTGATGGTTAAGGCTTGCAGCTCAGAAATCCGCCGAGCAGAAGTAATGGCCATCATAAAAATAGTCTTCCATGAAAGGAATTTCAAAGAACAGGATGAGGCTGGTTCGAAAGGAGGTAGTATGATTCTGGATAGAACAACATTTAGATTCCATGGCATGACTAGAGCTCTGATTGGTGGCCTCAAATGAATGGCACCTTGAAGAAAGGCTTTAGCAAGTTGATGCGACATGACATTGGAGCCTTGGAAACCAAAATGAAAGTCTGATATTGCTCCTAACTGAACTTTAATGGTAGATGCAGCCGCTCCTTCGTTGAAAAGTTTAGTTAGAAATTCCAGTATAGATGGGATCGGAGCTAGATAAGGCTCAACATCATTCTGAGAGGCCCATAAAGAAAATCTCTTCCATTTGCTAAGATATAACTTTCTGGCAGATAATTTATGGGAGGATATTATCATATGTTGGGCCAAAGTTGAGAGGTTGTAAATCCTGGCTATTGTGGGGATTGGAGCTGCCAAGCTGTCAGTTGTAGTGAATGAAGGGAAGTGTGAAGAGCCCCTGATGAATGGGTCAACAGATCTGGAACTGGGTCCAGGATCCAGGGTTCTTCCAAAAGATGAGGCTGGGGAAGGGAAAACAAATTTGCCGAGGCCAGTAACGGGCTATTAGTATCATGGTCCTTTCCAGAAGTTTTGCTTTCTGTGATACCTTGGGAATCACAGGAAAGGGAGGAAATGCATAAAGGAGACCCAGGGGCCAATTGTGCACCAGTGCATCCCTTGGGGCTTCACCCAGGTGGGGAATTGGGGCAAAGTAGCTGCTGCATTTCATGTTTGTTGGGGTGGCAAAAAGATCGCAGCAAGGCTGGTCCCACCTGCGGAAAATCCTTTCTGCTACTTGTTGCTTCAGGGACCACTCATGAGGCAGTTAGATTGCCCTGCTCAGCTTGTCTGCTATCACATTGGATTTCCCCAGGATGTTCATAGGTTCACATGCAGGTATTAGGCTATCAGCCCAAGGGCCTAAGTAAGCCTAGCCAACAAGGTTCCCTGGCTTACACCACCCATGAAAGTTAATTTCCTGTGCCCCTGTCTAGCAGAGCCACAGAAGTGATCCCCGGGGTGTATTTCCTATTTCCCATCCACTTATCAAGATTTTTCTTGAAGAGTGCTAATGAAGAACTTTGCTTGACATAGATGGGTAGCTTGTTCCAGAGTATAGGAAGTCTCTGGGACAGGAATCTATACATCCAGCATGTCCTGTTTATTGTGGTGACGAGGTTTAGGTCCCTAGAGCATGTAGCTCGGAGGGACTGGGATTTCTTTAGGTGTAGCATGTCCAAGAGCTCTGGGTTTAACACAGCTTTATATGTTAGGCAGAGATCTCCTCAGAGTAGGCGATATGCTACAGAGTAAAGCTGGAGTTTTTCGAGATGGTCAGTGTAGGGCATCTGTTTGAGGCCAGTAATCCTCTTTGTGAGGTACTTCTGTGGCCTTTCCAGCTGCTGCAGATGTCTTGTGAGGTATATTCCAAAAGGAGCATTGTACTCTATAAAGGGTCTAATGAGTGCTGAGTAGAGGGGAACAATGACCTCTTTTTTCCTGGATGAGAACCCTTTTGTGATGAGGTGTGCCACATAAAAGGATTTCCTGACTACTGTGGCGATGTGATTATCAAAGGGAAGACTACTGTACACCTGGGTCCCAAGGTCTCTTATCACACATTCGGCATTAAGTAGACAGCTGTTTATGTAGTAGTTCATGGGTACACAGTTTTTACCAAAGGGGATGACAATGCATTTTTGGCATTGAGCTTGAGGCCATGCCTCTGACACCAGTCATATGTTTCAGTGAGGCCCTTTTGTAGGATGTCCACATCATCTGGGGACTTGACCATAGCTCCTAGTTTGCAGTCATCTGTGTTACCCTGTACTTCAGAGAAGTACATACCAAACAGGAGAGGTCCCAGGATTGAACCCGGTGCATTGCTAACAGAAAGTGCTGGGAGGTGATTGCCCACTGCCATACTTTCATGGCCTCTTGACACAGGGGGTATGATTTGGTTCTTCCTTCTTTGTTGATGTACCAGACTACTGACATGTTGTCCATCTGAATTGCAATTGTTCCCAGAGGTAGAGAATCTTGAAAGGACTGCAACGATAGAAGTACCGCTCTCATCTCCAGGACATTTATATGCAGATAAGCCTCGTGTTCCTTCCACGTGCCTTGGGTTGTTCTTCCCTGAAAATACCTCCACCCAGTCAAGGAAGCATCCATGGTCATCGTGGCTATGGGATTGGGTAGAACGAATGGACGTCCCTGAAATACATGTTGAGATGTCAGCCACAACTGAAGGTCCTTCTTGCATGCATTCGTTATGACAACTTGATTTGACATTGGAAATTCCTGAAAGGACCACTAAAAGAATATGAGCCATTGCAGAATTTGCATATGCATTTGTGCGAGGGGAATGGCAATGATTGCTGCTGCCATCGATTCTAGCAATTTGAGTACCATTGAGACTGGGGCTTTTCTTCTCGGAAGTAGGTCTAATACTTGTTCTCATAAGAGAGAAATTCTTTCTGGAGGTAGACTTAATGTCATACAAACTGTGTTTAGTTTTGCTCCTATGAAGACGGTCTGTTGCGATGGTGATAAGGCAGATTTTTCTCAGTTGATGGTAATCCCCAATTGATTGCATAGGTGCAAGGTTGTGTCCCTCGTATGAAGAAGTTGATGCTTGATGGTGGCAGTGAGGAGCCAGTTGTCTATATATAGAAACACCTGAAATCCCAACCATCTCAGGTGAGCGGTGACTCCTGACATACATTTGGTGAACACTCTGGGGGCTGTAGTGAGACCAAAGGGCAGAGCGCAAAATTGATAATGGCTGGCTTCTAGCCGGAAGTGTAGATGATCCCTGGATGGTCTGTCCATCTTTATGTGGTAGTACGCATCCTGAAGATCTATAGAGCACATCCAACTGTCTTTCCCCAGAAAGGGAAGTATTGACTGAAGCATGACCATCCAGAACTTTGTCTTTTTCACTGACCTGTTTAGTCTGCTTAGGTTCAGAATAGGTCTCCAGCCCTGTTTTCTTTGGAACTAAAAAGAACCTTGAGTAAGTTCCGGATCCTCTTTGGTCTACAGGGACTGGCTGGATGACTCTTTTGTCCAGCAACCTTTGGACCTCTAAGGCTGCTTGGTCCCTGTGAATGGGTGGAATGTCTCGGAATTTCTTTACTAGAGGGAGTGGAGTGGCAAAGGGAATAGACTATCCTCTGGATATTATGCTTTGTACCCAGCTGTCTTATTTTTAGCCAGGCATCTAGGTGCAAAGATAGGCGTCCCCCGACTGCCTCCAGAGATGGACAGTCGTGCCTCCTCTCAGGAGCACTGATAGGGCTTGCCAAAGGACTGGTCTCTGTTGCCCTTGTTTTGTGTACCCCCCCTCCATGTGGGCAGCATCTTCCATTATTACCCCCTTCTCTGCCTCTAGAGGGGGTGTTACCACGAGTGTTTTGGAAAGATCCTTGAGACTTAGGGAACCATATCTTTCCACCTCCCCACCCTTTGGGGTAAGGTCTGTTCACGGTAGAAAAACGTACACCGATGGCAGACAAGGTCTTTCTCACTCCTGGTAAGAGTTTCCTTTACCTTAGGTCCGAAAAGTTACGAACCGTCAAAGGGGGTGTTAATGAAGGAAGACAAAAGGTTCCGCAAAGGAACATAAGTGCATTAAGGGAAGTCTTCTGAGAACGATTCCTGTACCTTCTGCCCTTCTTGTATCATCAGCTGCACAAGACAACAGACGCATGGAAGAGTTCACTATCGAAATAAGAGTGGAGAGCTAGGAAGTTACCTTGTCTGAAACTCCCACAGCTACTGAAACCTGTAGGTTACCTTGTCTGAATCTCCCACAGCTACTGAACCCTGTAGGGTGTCTCCTAGCTCATTCAGGAGATCCCTTTGTAACCTAGTAAAATGTGTGAGGTAGTTCAGCGATTGAAGAATAAAAGCCACTAAACTGAACATACGCTTCCCGTATCTGTCCATAATTCTAGATTCCCTATTAGGAAGATGAACAGATGAAGAAGTCTCCAATAATTCCTTCTTGGTGGTTGCTGCCACCACCATAGCATCAACCGGTATTCCTTTGGTAAGGTAAAGTCTGTCATGTGGGCTAATAATACATTTGTTAGGCCTCCAAGAGACAGGCTCTGTGGTGTCTGGGGACTCCCACGCCCTTTGAGCGAGTAATTCCAGCAACTCATCGAAGGGTGGAGACACCGAAGAGGTGGAGGGCTGAGATCCAAAAGCCTTCAGGAGAACTGACTCATCATCAGAAGGGTTAAGGGATTGCCAGCCATCCCTCTGTTTAAGACTCTCTAAGATATCTGCAATGGAGATATCTTCTGAGGGGGACCATGGGGACCCTTCTGACTCATCCAAGTCAGTATCCGAAGTGACTGAGTCTGGGCAGTGAACAGTGAATACACACGAACATCTACATTTATGGTAAGTGTACACAACTGTACTATGTTATTCATGTTTCACTGTTGCAGTCATTACATTTGGGTAGATTCCCAAAGCTAAAGAAGGGAGGAGGAAGTTAGAGAGCATTAGGAACAGCTCTTAAGCCCTGCAAGACTGCAGTGGCAAAACCAGCTCTGAATTTAGAAAAAAATAGGCAATTGGTAATGCTTGGTGAAGGTATGTACAGAGCTTTAGGTAGCAGCTTCTAGGATGTCCCTGGTAGGGACACCTCTGAGAAAGGCTGTAGAAGTAGATGCAGCCCTGGTGGAATGTGATCTTATCCCCTGTGGGGTAGGTTTTCCATGGTGCCTATAGCAGAAATTAATGCAATGGCCTATCCACTTAGAAATTGTTTGCTTTGAAATGGCCTTCCCCTTTGCTCCTGCAGCAAATGCAACTAGCAGCTGTTCAGTTTTTCTGAGAGGCTTAGTCCTGTCCAAATAAAATCTAAGTTGTCTGTGCACTTCCAAAGAGTGCAGTATTCGTTCTCCTTTGTTCTGTGGATAAGGAAAAAAGGTTGGCAAATGGACTGATTAAGGGCCACACTGGATACCACCTTGGGCATAAAGGAAGGATTGGTCCTGAGGGACACCCTGTCTGCATGGAAGATGATGAAGGGCTCCACTGCCATGAAGGCCTGTAATTCAGACACTCTTCTTGCTGAAGTGATGGCTAGAAGGAAGGCTGTTTTCCAAGAAAAGAATTTCAACTCTGCAGTTGCAGCTGGCTCAAAATGAGGTAGGGTGAGCTTTTCCAATACAAAGTTAAGGTCCCAGGCTGGAGTAGGGGCTCTCCTGGGTGGTCTTAAATTTTTGCCCCCTCTGAGGAATTGTTTCAGCAGGGGGTGAGAGAATAGGGGGTGGCTCAGTATTATAATGTGCTGAAATGGCTGAGGCATGAATTTTAATTGAGGAGAAGGAAAGGCCCTTGTGGAGCATCTCTGTTAAGTATTGCAGAATATGGGGTAAGCTAGGCACTGTTGTGCCCATCCCGAGTCTGGCTCCAGGAACAGCATATTTTCCACTTTTCAGCATAAGATTTTCTAGTACTAGGCCTCCTTGCCTCCAGAATGACATCTAGCACCTGCTTACTGAGGGATGTTATTGGAGAGCTCAGGAATTAGCCAGGCTGCAAGGTTCAGGGTTTGAAGCTGGGAGTGCAGAATCTGGTCCTCCTGCTGGGACAGCAGGGAAGGGGTCTGAGGCAGGTGCCATGGTTCCAGCAGTGACATACTGCGCAAGAGGGATACCAGTGCCGGCGTGGCCAGTCTGGTGCAATCAGTATTGTCCTTGGTTTGCCCTGTTTGATATTTAGCATAAATTTCAAGAGGAGAGGCAGAGGGGGAAAGGCATAAACAGAGGCTTTCCCAGGTGAAGGACAGGGCATCCACTTTCCAAGCTTGACTGTGGGGAGTCCTTGTGCAGAATTTGAACAATTGGTAGTTCTGAGGGGAAGCAAACAGGTCTATCTCTGGGTCCCCCATTTGTTTCTTAAAATGTGGAATATCTTTGGTTCCAGTTTCCACTCATGTGGGTCAATGAGATTTCTGCTTAGGTCGTCTGCCAGTGAATTTAGCTTGCCTGTCAGGAATTGAGCTTGTAGGTTCACTTGGTAGCTCAAGGCTGTGTTCCACAGAGCCATGGCTAGTCTGCAGAGAAAATAAGAGTGGGTTCCCCCCTGCTCGTTTATGTACCACATAATAGTGGTGTTGTCTGTCTTTACCAATAATTGTCCTAGAAGAATGTGGTCCTTGAAGGCTGTCAGGAAATTCTATACAGATAACATTTCTTTTTGATTGATATGCAGGTGCATTTGACTCGGGTTCCATTTGCCCTGAATGCACTGCCCTGCCAAGTGAGCCCCCCATGCATAGTCTGATGTGTCTGTTGTTAGGGTTTGGGAGGCGGGGGGTAGAGTGAATGGCAGTCCTTGTTGTGGTAGCAGGCCTCTGCCCACCAAAGGAACTCTTTCTTTATACAAAGAATGATAGGAATCATTGATTCCAGGTCCTGAGAATGTTGACACCATAGGCTTTTTAGATACCATTGTAGTTTCCTCATATGCAGTCTTGCATATGGAATTAATAGAATGCAAGAGGCCATAAACCCCAGGGCTTGCAGGAATTTCCTTGCAGATTAGCTGGGTCTTTGTGGCCAGTAGTTTGGAGTAGGCTGTCAAATAAACTTGCCTTCTCTGGCGTGAGGTAAGCCATCTGGGAAGTTGTGTTCAAGCTTGCTCTCAGGAATACAATTTGTTGGCAGGGTAATAGATGAGATTTCTTTTTGTTTATGGTGTACCCCAGTGAGGTTAGCAGTTACAAATGCCAGATGATTCAGTAGCATGTCTTGGTTTTCTGCCTGAATTAGACAATCATCCAGGTATGGATTGTTGTTGTGTCTTTCGGCTTTTCCCGGTTAGGGGTCGCCACAGCAGAACTCCGGTCCGCTAATGACTGGCAGAAGATTTTTACATGCCGAGTTGCCAGTCCTGACGCACAACCTTCAACGAAGGTACGCCCATTCACACATGTCTCCACACAGAAGACGCTCTAGCTGAGAATCAAACCGAACAGCGCCTTACTGTATATTTGGATATTTCTTTGCCTCCAAAATGCAATGACTGGAGCTAGGCACTTTGTGAATACCCTGGGCACAGTAGATAAGCCAAAGGGAAGTGCAGAGAACTGACAGTGCATGTAGCCTGCTCTGAAGCATGGGTATTTCCTGTAAGATTCCCTTATTGGAATGTGCAGGTAAGCTTCCTTTAAGTCTAAGGTTGCCAACCAGGCATCTTTGCCTAGCATAGGAAGCAGCTGATGAAGTGTTAGCATTTTGAATTTTGGGATTAACAAAAAGGTGTTTAGAATAGAGAGGTCCAGGATAGGATGCCAGGAGCGGTCTTTTCTGGGTACCAGGAAAAGTCTTGAGTAAAACCCTTGTCCCCTTTCTACTGCTGGGACAGGTTGAATAGCCCTGATACTTAGAAGAGAGAGAGAACCTGCTATTGAGCCTCTGCCCTCTGATTTGGGGGTAGGTCTGACCAACCGTTTGGGGTTGGTAAGGTGTGGAAGTGAATCTGTATCCTTGGGAAACTATACTTAAAAAGCCATTTGTCCTGGGTAATGAGTTCCCAGTTTTTTGCATGCAGGGCGATCTTTCCCCCTAAGGGAGCAGGCAGTTGAGCAGGGCTTGGAAGGTCTAAGGTTAAGTCATTGTGACAGTTTTCCATAGGGGTTGTCTTACTACTTCCAGCTTTGGAAGTGGGAGCTCTCCACTGTTTAAGCCTGTGAGTACCTTGAGACTGTAGCCTAGGTGGTCTGCTGTTCCTGGGTTTGGAGTGAGAAGGCCTGGAAGGGACAGGAAAGGACCAATTCTTGGAAGGCCAATGCCTACTAAATCTGGGAGGTTGTACTTGCAGGAAATCTTTAACAGTTTACATAGATTTAGCTTTTTCCTCCATCTTTTTAAGAACAACTTCTGCTTTGTTGCCAAACAGGTGGTCTAGGTTTAAGGGAGCATCCAGTAATTTAGCTTTAACATGATCTGGCAACTTTTGCTCCTTAAGCAAAGCATGCCTTCTAAGAGCAGACCCAGTGACAGCAGCCCTGCAAGATGCTTCTAAAGAGTCAAAACCACATTGCAAAGTATGTTTACCAACTTGTTCAGCAGAATGTATTAAATCCTGTAATTCTTTATTTTCAGCACAGTCAGGAATCAACATCATTTTCTGTTTAAGTAGTCCCATAATATGCTACTGATACTTTAACATATGAAACTGGAAGTTTAAGGCCCTAATGGCCAAAGTAGCAGAAGTGTATACCTTCTTACCCAATCTGTCCAAGGTCCTGGAATCTCTATCAGAGGGGGTAGGGTTTTTAGCAGTAGTAGCCTTAATGCCTTTAGGTCCCTGGGAAATGGTCTCTGGATCCACAGTAGGATTCTTGAAGAAAACTTCTGAGAGTCAGGTACTCTATAATACCGGTCAGGTTTCCTGGGAGCTGGAGGTAAAGTGTCTGGGTCTAGGATAGATTTCAAGAAGGCATCATCTACAATGTCCAGGACAGGAGGTATAGCTAAAGGCCTGTGTTGAGGTAGGAGTAAGAATTTCCTAAGCCTCTTTTCCAGCGGAAATGCTCCCTAAGAGTGTGCAAGGTTTCACCAAAAGAAAAATCTTCTGGAGGGGAAGCAGAGGGAATGGAGTCCTCTGCATCAGAATCCTCATAGGTAGATAAGGGCAAATCCTGGTAATCACAAGAAACAGATATTTCAGAATCCTGATCAAAAGAATCAGAAGGAAAATCAGTTCTAGGTCTCTTAGAGGGTGAAGGCTGGCTTCCTCCAATTAAAGTAATAAAATCTTCAGCCATTCTTATCATTTGTATTTTAGGCATATGGGCCTGACCATGCGGTTTGGACGTCAGTTTAATAGGCATGGGTCGAGTTTTAGGCCTAGAAGAAGATGGCGTCTGTTTGAAATGCAAGTCAGTAGGCCTGAATACACCCTCAGAAGCCGGTGCCTGCGCAGCGGCTCTGGACCAATCCAAGGTAGAGACGTCCGCAGGTTCCATGGCCGAAGAAGCATCTCGCGGCATACCGGACTCCAAATGGATCTCAGTAGAGGCCTACGAATCTGAAGTAGCAGGTTTCAGGGGCTGTGAAAGCGCCTCACTGAATACCAGCAAACTGACGACTAGCTCAACGGAAGCATTGTCGGCAGCTTTGGACCTATGCGGTCTTTCTCTTTATCTTTACATTTTTTCGGAATGTCGGTAGTCAGATGGCTTACCAAAGCCATTTCTGGATAATTAAACAGAGTACCGAAATAGTTTGATGCAAAAATGAACCGACAATGAATAGTTCGAGGACTGAATAAGGCACAAGACCGACAGCGAGGGACGTCATGGTCTGGGCCTAAGCAAGGAGTGCAGTACGAATTAAAATCTTTATGAGGTATTTGCTTTCCACAGGTAATACAATTGTTAACTTTTACTGACATCGGTTTGGAGCAAGAAAAAGGATCGCCAACAGGGTACTTAGCTTTTCGGTTCTGAAACT
Organism: Protopterus annectens; assembly: GCF_019279795.1. Taxonomy (NCBI): domain Eukaryota; kingdom Metazoa; phylum Chordata; order Ceratodontiformes; family Protopteridae; genus Protopterus; species Protopterus annectens. The sequence continues at coordinate 349,600,629 of NC_056735.1, read as the reverse complement.
CGAAAACAAAAATTTCAGGAGTCGGCTGACGGGCACTTGCTAACTGCTTCTGCTTCGGGCACCACGTGGCAAGAAAGACTGATGTAATAGCATCGGCTGCATGCTTTATACTCCTGATGATCCAACATCATGGAAGAAGAGACAGCATCCGACGCAGGGATCCAAGACTTTGATATTCAGGCCAGCTGAGGGCTACCTGCAGGCAGATAACCCAAATGTAATGACTGCAACAGTGAAACACAAAGAACATCTAAGATTGGCTCCGAAGCCCCCTGGGTCAGTGCCGATAAAATATTTGCTAGTGCCGGTATCAGTAGGAGCTTCTTCACCACACAGTCCACATCCAAATCAAACAGTCTACTTGAGGCCCGTGAGGAATGTGACGAAGCCACAGATTGTGGTATAAGGGACTTTAAGGTAGGAGATACCGGCTCCAAGGTCGGGGACCGGCTCCTAACCATGACGGCACTTGGTTCTGAAAGCTGTGGAACCGATGGTCTACGCTTTACTGGAAGCTGACTTCGATGTAGATGGAGATTTTGTCCATCAACTTTCTCTTTCTCTCATGCAGCACTCTTGAGCTGAAGGAGTGGCATACAGAGCAGCTTTCTTGTAGGTGAACCTCACCCAATCAGTAAACACATTCAATATGTCCATCAGTTATGGACATCTTTTGCCCACATCTAGGGCACTTCTTGAAGCCAGACTTGGCTTTCTCTTTTTCCTGGTGCGACATCTTCCACAACAGCAAAACAATTCACTAACTATGCTAGAATATATGTAATTATATGCCCTAGGAAAGAGCTAACACACACTTTTACCTAAAGAGTAAAGAGAAATAAAGGGCCTAAACAAACACGGCCAATTAAGCTAATTCAAGGGAGACAGGGTGAATAGAAGGCCTAACCAAAAAAAGGCTTTAAGGATTAATTATCTAATCTAAATTGTCAAATATCTAACTATAAGAACAAGCTACACACTCTAACTACTAGGCTTTGGGAGGGTGACCTAATGGTTAAGGTGTTTGCCTTATAAACACACGGTACATGGTTTGAGTCTCACAAGGGATAACTGGCTAGGCTTAAAATGGCTTGCAAGGGCAGTTAGCCTAGTACTAATCTATGAATCTATATTAATGCTAAATTATTAAATTTCTGCTAAAATTATAGCTATAAAATTCAAAAGAAAAATTATTCACTGGCCAGAGCTGGTGAACGTCCGATTAAGTTGCAGCGGCAAACGACATCTGAGGGAAGATCAGGGTGCATCATGGGAAAGGGAGTTGGCCTCAAACTGGTTGAAGACCTTGGCTTTTGCAGTTGGCCGAGTCAGAGACGAGGATCGGCTCGAATCCATCAGTAAAGAATGAACGGTGAGATAGATCTGTTTTTCTCCTGCAGAAAGGAAAGTAATTTGGCTATGGCTGCCCTGGGACAAGCTCCTGCAGTGGTGGCAGTGATAAGGACTGGTGTACCTTTTCAATTCACAGGTCCAGTACTGTTACTACCAAAGCCCGACATAACAGCAGTATTTTTCAACAGCCTCGTGTAGCCCATAAATTCTTATATTATGGCATCTAATGCAGTTCTCCTTCCGAGTGATTGTCTTGTGATTTATGTGAAAATCTCAATAGAAATTTAACATTTATTTAAATATTTTGACAGCCTTGAATCTGTGTCCACTGTAGTTGTTTTGTGCTTGAATGTGCAATCTGTAATTTCTCTGATCACTAACTTAACCTCCTGGACTCATGTTTGTAACTTAATTTGAAAACAGACCAGTAAGAGGAAGAGCTTTATTTACAGAGTTAACTAGTTGACTGAGGTCAACTTTGGGGTTGGGGATTGGCATAATGGTTAACCATTTACCTCACAGTCAAGATGTACAGGGTTTCATTCTCACTAAGGGGAACTGGCTAGTCTTAAAATGGTTCACAAGGGCAGCTAGCCTAGTACTTACTACTGAACCTACAAACCTATGTCTGACACAGAAGCAGAGCTCCCTTCCATACACTCAGATGGCATGATACTAACAACTTCTGAACGATGATGCTAGTCCGCTGTGCTAACTGAACGATGATGCTAGTCCGCTGTGCTGACTAACGGAACGATGATGCTAGTCCGCTGTGCTGACTAACGGAACGATGATGCTAGTCCGCTGTGCTGACTAACGGAACGATGATGCTAGTCCGCTGTGCTGACTAACGGAACGATGATGCTAGTCCGCTGTGCTGACTAACGGAACGATGATGCTAGTCCGCTGTGCTGACTAACGGAACGATGATGCTAGTCCGCTGTGCTGACTAACTGAACGATGATGCTAGTCCGCTGTGCTGACTAACTGAACGATGATGCTAGTCCACTGTGCTGGCTATCTGAACGATGATGGTAGTCCGCTGTGCTGGCTAACTGAATGATGATGGTAGTCCGCTGTGCTCACTAACTTAACGATGATGGTAGTCCATTGTGCTAACTGAACAATGATGGTAGTCCGCTGTGCTAACTGAACAATGATGGTAGTCCGCTGTGCTAACTAACTGAAGACTATTCCAAGAATTTTCCAGCCTTAGATTAGCTGTGCCCAGTCATTTCTTTGGTGGCATGTGTGGAATCTCATCATAACTGCAGAATGTTAAAGAAGGGCAAAATAGAACTTCAATGACTTTAAATAAGAGCACCCTTACACACACTTTTGCATACAGTGCTTTTAGACATTATCCCTCTTCATTACTTTAGGTTTAACTAAATATATTACATATTAAACCTTTGTAGCTCTAAAATTAACTTAGGGCTTTGCCTTCACATACAGGAGGATGAAGTGTTGTACAGAACATACAGTTCCCTTACAGAATGGTTTGCTAGACAAATCAGGGAGCAGTGACTCTGATGAATGCTTTGAAAAAGGCTCTGTTTTTTTTTCACTAATAGGAAATATACAACTGGTTGTATAAGATTCAGATCATACATTTGAGGTTGGTTTGCTCACAGTTGTCTGGAAAGTCTGGTAGTAAAAGGTTCAGATCAGATATCCGAAGGATGTTTCCATACTTCTTGCCTGGAAATTATGATGTATGTATGGGATACAGGCAGGCTGCATTTGTGTGGTATAACCATCATATCTGCAGCACACAATAATAAGCAACATCAGTGCCAATTATAAATATGCTACCATTAGTGTATACCACCACTGGAATCCACATTTTGAGCACATGCAAAACCAATACAAATGGATATGGGTTTAAGGTGTTGAGCTAACTGGTGGACATAGGATACAGCAAGGGCACAACAGTGAGATGTATGCAGATGGAATGCTGTGAGCCCTATCTGTGTCAGGTGTTAAGGTGTAACATACCTCACTCAAATGGGATGCTGCAAGCACTTGTTTCTCATGCCTTTGAGATTCTCAACAGGGTCCCTGTCGGTTTGTACTATCTGGGAACCACCATCTTATCAAAGGCTTTCAACACATGATATGAAGCTCAGGGTGAACAATGATCATACCTACTTGTGAAACAGGTTCCTGCTAGGCACACCTACCCTGTAGACTGTCGGCCCCTCCATGATGTTGACTATTTATAGTTATGTACTTACCATAACTTGGAATCTGTGTTATCTGTAGTCACCATTCATCATGTTAGGGTCTTGAATCGGATATCAGATCCAAGCCGGCATACTCAGAACACAGCTTAGCTCAACCTCCTCCCCTCCCATAATGCTCTGCTGCCCTACACTCCCTCAGATCGAGTTTGCATAAAGAAGGAAGGAAGGAAGACAGACAAAAGTATTTAAACAAAACAGAACCTCCAAATCCAACCAATCTTCCAGGAAGGGGGCTGGAGGGTGGGATTGTGATGAGTGACTACAGATAACACAGATACCAACTTATGGTAAGTACATAGCTATAAATCTGAAGTTATCTAGTCACCATTCCTCAACGGTAGGGTCAGAGTCCCCAGCTACATAAATCCTGGGAGGTCTCAAGGAAGTGCATGCCGAAGAACCATGGAGCCAAATGAAGCCCTCCCCTCTGTAAATCAAATCCAACTTATAGTGGAAAATAAAAGTGTGGTGAGAAGACCATGTTGCTGCTGCACAAATGTCATCTAAAGATTGACGATCTGCAAAGGCAGTGGAAGCAGAGACTGCCCTGGTAGAATGAGCCCTCACTGGTGTAGCTAAGGTAATACCTTCTGAAGAATAAGGAAGGAAATACATTGCGAAATCCAACGGGAAACTGTGACTTTCGAAATACCCCTGCCCTTTCTATATAAAGAGAATGTGACAAATAGTTGGTCTGAATGCCTAAATTCTCACGTTCTATGTAAATAAAATCGAAGCTGATGATGAACATCCAAGGTGTGTGCAGAATATATTCCCCTTTATTGGAATAGTTAAGGAAAAATACTGGTAGATAAATACATTGATTGAGATTCGCTGGTAAGGCCACTTTAGGCATGAAGGATGGATCTGGTTTTAGAGACACCCTGTCCTTGTGGAAAATTAAGTAGAGTGGCTTGATAGTAAGAGCTTGCAACTCCGAAACTCTCTTTGCTGAAGTTATTGCCACTAAAAAGCCAGTCTTCCAGGAAAGAAATTTAATACCACACGAAGCCGCTGGTTCAAAGGGTGGTTTTGTCAAAGCCTGCAGGACCAAAGTCAAATCCCATGGGGAAGAGGGTTTTTTTTTTTTTACAGGAGTCCATAACAGAAAAACCTCTTTTAAAAAGGTCTTACAGAGGCGCGCAGAAAAGGAAGAATCACCACCAAGGTGAAAATTCAAAATCGCTGCCAACTGTACCTTGATAGTGGAAAACCTAGCTCTGTCCTTAAAGAGAGAGGTCAAAAAGAGAAGTATTTTGGGACTAGGGCCGGAGAAGGGGTCTAAATTCTTATTTTTCGCCCAAACCAAAAACCTCTTCCATTTACTGGAATAAACTTTCCTAGTAGAGGACCACTGGGAAGCAAGAATAATCTCCTTTATGGGTGAAGCTAGCCTGGACTTAGCCAAAATTACTGGAAGTGGACATTCCACACTGTCAGATGTAAGGTCTGAAGGTTCGGGAGCGGTATGAGAGAAGGATGAGATAGCAGATCTGGAATTGGATCGAGCACCCAGGGTGGATGCCTCAAATGAGACTGTAGGAGGGGGAACCACACCTGCCGAGGCCAAAAGGGGACAATGAGGATCAGCTGACTCTTGAGGCATCTGGCTTTCTGAAGCACTCTGGGAATTAGAGGTAACAGAGGAAAGGCAAATCGGACACCTGGAGGCCAATCGTGGGTGAGTGCGTCCCTGGGGGATTCCCCCTCTGGTGGGATCAATGCAAAGAAGTTGTTGCATTTGTGATCGAGAGAAGATGCAAACAGATCACGGTTCGGATAACCCCACTGACGGAAGATCTGTTGAGCCACCACTGGATTCAGGGACCACTTGTAAGGAGTCAGTATAGCCCTGCTCAATTTATGCCCCAACACGCTGGATGCTCTGGGAATGTGTGTTGCAATGACAGGGCGCCCCATGGCCATTGCCCACCCATAGACCCTCATGGCCTCATGACACAGCAGATAAGAATGTGTGCCCCCTTGCTTGTTTATATACCACACAACAGCCATGTTGTCTGACAGAACTGTAATCATTCCCTGAGGAAGGCAGTCTTGAAAGGTTTGCAATGATAAAAGGACTGCCCTCATCTCCAGAATGTTGATGTGCAGTTTGGTCTCTGAGGGCGACCATGTCCCTTGGATCGTCTGTCCCTGGAAATGCTCCCCACTCCAGGAGGGAAGCGTCCGAGGTGACTGTTGCCACAGGAGTCGGAGGAACAAAAGGCCTGCCTGCTAGAAGATTCGGTGAACGAATCCACCACGAAAGATGCTTGTGACACACCGGGGTGAGCCAAATGGGAAAGGGATAGGGGATGCCACAATGCTGACCACTGAACTGCAAGGGTCCACTGAAGGACCCTCATATCGTACCGAGCCATCGGAACCAAATAAACAGCGGCCGCCATCGATCCTAGAGCCCTGAGAATGAGTGAGGCTGGAGAACAGGTTACCTCCAATAAGCTCCGAACTTGGTCGCAAATAAGCGACACCCATCGAAGAGGTAAGGCTATGACCTGAGAGGTGGTATCCAACAGAGTGCCTATGAATTCCAAGCTGGAATTCATAGAGGATTTTGCCATGTTCACTGTAATACCCAGGACATGGAACAGGGAGAGTACGGTGTGAATATTGTCCAGTAGTTGATGCCTTGTGGGGGCCATCAGGAGCCAATCGTCCAAATAGGGAAAAACTTGGATTCCCTGCAGCCGGATATCAGCTCCTACCACTGCCATGCATTTGGTGAACACCCAGGAGGCTGAGGTGAGACCAAAGGACAGGGCCCGGAACTGAAAATGATCGACTCCTAAGCAAAAGCGGAGAAACCGCCTAGATCGTTGATCCATTTTTATATGGTAGTACGCGTCCTGGAGGTCCATTGAGCACATCCAGTCATTGCTGTGCAAGACAGGCACAATCGACTGCACAGTGACCATCCGAAACTTCAGCTTCAGTCTGAAATAGTTCATGCGACTGAGATCCAAAATAGGACGTAGGTCCCCTGTTTTCTTTGGAATTAAAAGAAGCGGGAATAAGTTCCGGATCCTCTCTGTTCTGCGGTGACCTGTTGGATGGCACTTTTTTGAAGAAAGCTTACAACCTCCTGTTGGGCTGCCTCTTCCTCATTGGGTGGCACATCCAGAAGAGGACTGAATTTTGGGGGAATTTCCAAAAAGGGAATGCAATAATCCCTGGATATAAATGCTAGCACACACTGATCATTTATAATACATGCCCAGGCTAGTGGGTGCAATGATAACCGACCCCAGACTGCCTCCAGGGACAGACAGTCAGGCAACACCTCAGGGATGCTGCAAAGGTTTCTCAGAGAAGGGCTCCTGGAACCTTGGTTTTGCGGGCCTTCTCTGCCCCTAGGGTGACGTCTACCATTGAAACCTCTTCCCGTCCCTAGAAGAGGAATCCTCCCGAACATCTTGAAAGGGAGACAGTGCCTTCCTGAACCACATTTTCTTACTCCCCTTCTGGGTCTTGGAAAAGGACCTCTGAGGGGCAGAAACCTGATCCCAACGGCCGACAAGGTCTTCCCTTCCTGTTCACTGCGGGTCAAAGTCTCTTTCACAGTGGGACCAAAGAGAGTGGAACCATCAATGGGGACGTTAACAAAAGATGTCTTGAAGGTCTCTGCAAACCTGCTCAAATGGTGCCAGGCATGGTGCCTAACTGTGACACCTGAGCCCACCGCCCGTGAGGACCCTTCAGCAGCACTGGAGATTAGCCTCATGGACGAATTCGTAACTGAATGAAGGGTTGACAACTTTGGAGAAACTGCCTTGAACTCCTCCTCAGACATGGACCGAGAGAAGGAAGTAGATAGTTCCTTTATCAAATCCCTCTGGAGACGGGTGAAATGCAAGATAATTTAATGCTCGCAGGCTAAAAGCATTCAATGCTCGCAGGCTAAATGCAGCCGAGGCGAACACCCACTTTCCAAATCTGTCCATAGCCCTCAATTCATGATTGGGCAGATGAACAGAAGAACTCTACTCTGCTAATTCCTTTGGCAGCGGCCACCACAACAGTATCAACCGGGACCGCTTTGGACCAAAAGGTTTTATCTGATGGAGGGCTCAGAAACTTGTCCGCTTTCTTAGGCACTGGTTCCACGGTATCTGGCTCCTTCCAAGCCTTGCTGGCCACAAGATCAATGAGAGGATCAGCAGGGGAGGGAACCCAGGAGGCAGATGGCCCCATACCGAAAGCCTCCAGAAATACGGCTTCCTCCAAGGATGGGGGTTTGGGTAGACCAACTGCCTTTGGCCTTGAGGATCTAGAGTAAGTCTCCAAAGCAGACATCCTCCGGCAGAGATCTTGGGGACCTGTCCCCCTCATCAGCATATGCATCCTCGGTAAGGGCCTCCATAGGGGAGTCAAGATGTCTCCTCTTACAAGTCCTCTTCCTAGGAACTTCCTTGGCTGGGGGTGGCGGGAAAGACTCAAAAGAGGAGGGGTTCCTTGTGGGGGGACATCCCCCTAGAGGCTAAGTCAGATGAGCTGACCGGAAGCAGGTTGAGACAAGCCGCTCAATTATTGGGACTGGGTAGGATGACCGTGCTTGGGAGAGGCAGCTCTGATAACAGAGAAAGATCTTTTGGCAGCCCAGAAAGCGGAAGGACTAGAAGACGTTCTATCCCCCTCTCCTGCCAATAAAACCCTAGCGGAAGAGAAGTTGGACCCCCATCCCGCCACTCCACCAGACCGAAACTATCAAAGGCTGAAGCGCCCAAAGGAAGAGATCGATGCAAAAAGCCCGGGCCTGAATCCAACCCCACAGACCCTGGCTCGACAGGCCTGACCGACCAGATGGTCTGTTCCAGGGGAACAGAAACAGTACCAGCCACCGATCCCATCAAGGAAAGACCCAAACTGGGACCCAGAGCTCCACTAGCCTCCACTCCATTCAACAGTCCCTGAGAATCCAAGCCACTGGTCGGATGAGGAGCAATCTTAGGAGGAGTGGGAGATTGGATTGCCGACCTGTGGACTGGAGAAGCCAGGAGTCACAACTCTATCTGAGCTTTCAGAAAGGCCCGCATCATCTTGTCCATATCCATAGGGAGGGCACTCCTGGAAGATTGGAAGCTGCTGGAGGACCTACTGGGAGAGCTGTGCCTGGAGCTAGAGTGTTGTCTCTTGCGTTCCCTAGAATGAGACCTATCTGGAAAAGACAGAACCTGCTTAGAAGGCAATGGATCCAAAGGGAGATCCCTCCACTACAATCGGCTCCTGCACGATTCTCAGATCCGACAGAATCTGAACCGAACTTAAAGGATCCGAAATAATACTTCTCGAATCCCTCGGCTCTGATAGGGTCGGATCCGTAGGTATGGTGCCTACCCCTCAGATCCGAAGGTCTGCAGCTGAGATCCCTGGATCTGGGAGTGGACACCAAAGGTACCAGATCTGAGGGCTTCGGGTCCAAACCCTTGGATCCAGGAGTGGACTCCCTGGACGATCTGGGACCTGAAGATCTCGGATCCGAAACTGCCCTGGCTGGAGCCGGATATCTAAGAAAGGAAAAACTACCTAGTAACACTCACAACCCAGAAAAATACAAGAAATGTAAGAACCTTTCAAGAAACACTTAAGCTCTCTGCATCTGACTGACTGAGCAGCAAACGAGATCTGAGGGAGTGTAGAGCAGCAGAGCATTGTGGGAGGGGAGGAGCTTGAGCTAAGCTGTGTTCTGAGTATGCTGGCTCAGATCTGATATTGGATCCAAGACCCTAACGTGAGGAATGGTGACTAGATAACATCAGATTCAGACAGTTCACTGCTATGAAGGCTTCATGATCTCCTCCTTCATGGACATCTCAATCCAAGCAACACACCTGTAAAAGAAAAAAAACAGCATCAGAACCTAGTTCATAGCTCATAGTTCAGTGCATGCTGCAAGTGGACAATCACATACTTACTCAATCATGAAATCCACTTATCGCTCCTGTAATTACCCACTTTTTCCTTAAATGCTGTTAATGAGGTGCTGTACTTTATTTCAATGGGTATTTTGTTCCATATGCTTGGAATCATTTGAGTTATATAAGAATTCCTATTAATACTTTTATTTCTACATATTTTAAAATATGTCTGTTTCTCTATTATACCTGGAAATTAACAGATCAATTTAAAGTTTAATTCCTCTCTTAAAGCAGACTTGTTCACTGTCTTGTGAATTAAACATAACTTACTTCTCACATAACTGTATAAAATATTGTGCAAGTTAAGATAGTCTCTCAGTATAAGTAAAGACCTTTGATCTTATTAATTCTCTTTGTATCTTGTCTTTGTACTCCCCCTAATGTTTTATCTCTTCTTTAGACAATGAGCATATAAAAAAGTTATACTCGATGGTAGGTCTTATTCTCAATACCTTAATAATTTTAAAAGAAACTTGTATCTCTTGATACAGCACCGTTATAAATTAGACCCATCTGTTTTAATGATTTTGATTTTATCCTCAGTACGTGTTTAGCATCAAATAAACTATAGTACCTAGGTCTCTGATCTGCTTTATAATCTCCAGGTGGTTGCCTCCTAATTTTATATTGAAATTAATATCAATTTTAGCACCATAGACTATTACTTTAGTTTTGGTAGTTGTTGTTGTTTTTCTTTCGGCTTTTCACGGTTAGGGTTCGCCACAGCTGAACTCCGGTCCGCTAATGATTGGCAGTAGATTTGTTATGGGTGCCGCGGTTCCAGCTCGACACCCAACCTTCAACGAAGGCATGCCCATTCTACGCATGTCTTTCGAACGCCACTTGACCGCGGGGAGGACATGCAGACTCCACACAGAAGGCACTCCAGCCGAGAATCGAATGGGAGAACCTCTTGCTGTGAAGCAACAATGCTACCGCTGCACCACCGCGCCTTAATCCTAAACTGGTGGCCCAATTCTGCAAGCTGATCAAGTGCTTATTTAACTCTGCAATGTCCTTTGAGTATGTTAACCCTATCCTTATAGTTCAGTCATCAGTGTACCTACATAGCCATACATGCTCTGAAGCATGGGTATTTCCTGTAAGATTCCCTTATTGGAATGTGCAGGTAAGCTTCCTTTAAGTCTAAGGTTGCCAACCAGGCATCTTTGCCTAGCATAGGAAGCAGCTGATGAAGTGTTAGCATTTTGAATTTTGGGATTAACAAAAAGGTGTTTAGAATAGAGAGGTCCAGGATAGGATGCCAGGAGCGGTCTTTTCTGGGTACCAGGAAAAGTCTTGAGTAAAACCCTTGTCCCCTTTCTACTGCTGGGACAGGTTGAATAGCCCTGATACTTAGAAGAGAGAGAGAACCTGCTATTGAGCCTCTGCCCTCTGATTTGGGGGTAGGTCTGACCAACCGTTTGGGGTTGGTAAGGTGTGGAAGTGAATCTGTATCCTTGGGAAACTATACTTAAAAAGCCATTTGTCCTGGGTAATGAGTTCCCAGTTTTTTGCATGCAGGGCGATCTTTCCCCCTAAGGGAGCAGGCAGTTGAGCAGGGCTTGGAAGGTCTAAGGTTAAGTCATTGTGACAGTTTTCCATAGGGGTTGTCTTACTACTTCCAGCTTTGGAAGTGGGAGCTCTCCACTGTTTAAGCCTGTGAGTACCTTGAGACTGTAGCCTAGGTGGTCTGCTGTTCCTGGGTTTGGAGTGAGAAGGCCTGGAAGGGACAGGAAAGGACCAATTCTTGGAAGGCCAATGCCTACTAAATCTGGGAGGTTGTACTTGCAGGAAATCTTTAACAGTTTACATAGATTTAGCTTTTTCCTCCATCTTTTTAAGAACAACTTCTGCTTTGTTGCCAAACAGGTGGTCTAGGTTTAAGGGAGCATCCAGTAATTTAGCTTTAACATGATCTGGCAACTTTTGCTCCTTAAGCAAAGCATGCCTTCTAAGAGCAGACCCAGTGACAGCAGCCCTGCAAGATGCTTCTAAAGAGTCAAAACCACATTGCAAAGTATGTTTACCAACTTGTTCAGCAGAATGTATTAAATCCTGTAATTCTTTATTTTCAGCACAGTCAGGAATCAACATCATTTTCTGTTTAAGTAGTCCCATAATATGCTACTGATACTTTAACATATGAAACTGGAAGTTTAAGGCCCTAATGGCCAAAGTAGCAGAAGTGTATACCTTCTTACCCAATCTGTCCAAGGTCCTGGAATCTCTATCAGAGGGGGTAGGGTTTTTAGCAGTAGTAGCCTTAATGCCTTTAGGTCCCTGGGAAATGGTCTCTGGATCCACAGTAGGATTCTTGAAGAAAACTTCTGAGAGTCAGGTACTCTATAATACCGGTCAGGTTTCCTGGGAGCTGGAGGTAAAGTGTCTGGGTCTAGGATAGATTTCAAGAAGGCATCATCTACAATGTCCAGGACAGGAGGTATAGCTAAAGGCCTGTGTTGAGGTAGGAGTAAGAATTTCCTAAGCCTCTTTTCCAGCGGAAATGCTCCCTAAGAGTGTGCAAGGTTTCACCAAAAGAAAAATCTTCTGGAGGGAAGCGGAGGGAATGGAGTCCTCTGCATCAGAATCCTCATAGGTAGATAAGGGCAAATCCTGGTAATCACAAGAAACAGATATTTCAGAATCCTGATCAAAAGAATCAGAAGGAAAATCAGTTCTAGGTCTCTTAGAGGGTGAAGGCTGGCTTCCTCCAATTAAAGTAATAAAATCTTCAGCCATTCTTATCATTTGTATTTTAGGCATATGGGCCTGACCATGCGGTTTGGACGTCAGTTTAATAGGCATGGGTCGAGTTTTAGGCCTAGAAGAAGATGGCGTCTGTTTGAAATGCAAGTCAGTAGGCCTGAATACACCCTCAGAAGCCGGTGCCTGCGCAGCGGCTCTGGACCAATCCAAGGTAGAGACGTCCGCAGGTTCCATGGCCGAAGAAGCATCTCGCGGCATACCGGACTCCAAATGGATCTCAGTAGAGGCCTACGAATCTGAAGTAGCAGGTATCAGGGGCTGTGAAAGCGCCTCACTGAATACCAGCAAACTGACGACTAGCTCAACGGAAGCATTGTCGGCAGCTTTGGACCTATGCGGTCTTTCTCTTTATCTTTACATTTTTTCGGAATGTCGGTAGTCAGATGGCTTACCAAAGCCATTTCTGGATAATTAAACAGAGTACCGAAATAGTTTGATGCAAAAATGAACCGACAATGAATAGTTCGAGGACTGAATAAGGCACAAGACCGACAGCGAGGGACGTCATGGTCTGGGCCTAAGCAAGGAGTGCAGTACGAATTAAAATCTTTATGAGGTATTTGCTTTCCACAGGTAATACAATTGTTAACTTTTACTGACATCGGTTTGGAGCAAGAAAAAGGATCGCCAACAGGGTACTTAGCTTTTCGGTTCTGAAACTCGAAAACAAAAATTTCAGGAGTCGGCTGACGGGCACTTGCTAACTGCTTCTGCTTCGGGCACCACGTGGCAAGAAAGACTGATGTAATAGCATCGGCTGCATGCTTTATACTCCTGATGATCCAACGTCATGGAAGAAGAGACAGCATCCGACGCAGGGATCCAAGACTTTGATATTCAGGCCAGCTGAGGGCTACCTGCAGGCAGATAACCCAAATGTAATGACTGCAACAGTGAAACACAAAGAACATCTAAGATTGGCTCCGAAGCCCCCTGGGTCAGTGCCGATAAAATATTTGCTAGTGCCGGTATCAGTAGGAGCTTCTTCACCACACAGTCCACATCCAAATCAAACAGTCTACTTGAGGCCCGTGAGGAATGTGACGAAGCCACAGATTGTGGTATAAGGGACTTTAAGGTAGGAGATACCGGCTCCAAGGTCGGGGACCGGCTCCTAACCATGACGGCACTTGGTTCTGAAAGCTGTGGAACCGATGGTCTACGCTTTACTGGAAGCTGACTTCGATGTAGATGGAGATTTTGTCCATCAACTTTCTCTTTCTCTCATGCAGCACTCTTGAGCTGAAGGAGTGGCATACAGAGCAGCTTTCTTGTAGGTGAACCTCACCCAATCAGTAAACACATTCAATATGTCCATCAGTTATGGACATCTTTTGCCCACATCTAGGGCACTTCTTGAAGCCAGACTTGGCTTTCTCTTTTTCCTGGTGCGACATCTTCCACAACAGCAAAACAATTCACTAACTATGCTAGAATATATGTAATTATATGCCCTAGGAAAGAGCTAACACACACTTTTACCTAAAGAGTAAAGAGAAATAAAGGGCCTAAACAAACACGGCCAATTAAGCTAATTCAAGGGAGACAGGGTGAATAGAAGGCCTAACCAAAAAAAGGCTTTAAAGATTAATTATCTAATCTAAATTGTCAAATATCTAACTATAAGAACAAGCTACACACTCTAACTACTAGGCTTTGGGAGGGTGGCCTAATGGTTAAGGTGTTTGCCTTATAAACACACGGTACATGGTTTGAGTCTCACAAGGGATAACTGGCTAGGCTTAAAATGGCTTGCAAGGGCAGTTAGCCTAGTACTAATCTATGAATCTATATTAATGCTAAATTATTAAATTTCTGCTAAAATTATAGCTATAAAATTCAAAAGAAAAATTATTCACTGGCCAGAGCTGGTGAACGTCCGATTAAGTTGCAGCGGCAAACGACATCTGAGGGAAGATCAGGGTGCATCATGGGAAAGGGAGTTGGCCTCAAACTGGTTGAAGACCTTGGCTTTTGCAGTTGGCCGAGTCAGAGTCGAGGATCGGCTCCGAATCCATCAGTAAAGAATGAACGGTGAGATAGATCTGTTTTTCTCCTGCAGAAAGGAAAGTAATTTGGCTATGGCTGCCCTGGGACAAGCTCCTGCGAGTGGTGGCAGTGATAAGGACTGGTGTACCTTTTCAATTCACAGGTCCAGTACTGTTACTACCAAAGCCCGACATAACAGCAGTATTTTTCAACAGCCTCGTGTAGCCCATAAATTCTTATATTATGGCATCTAATGCAGTTCTCCTTCCGAGTGATTGTCTTGTGATTTATGTGAAAATCTCAATAGAAATTTAACATTTATTTAAATATTTTGACAGCCTTGAATCTGTGTCCACTGTAGTTGTTTTGTGCTTGAATGTGCAATCTGTAATTTCTCTGATCACTAACTTAACCTCCTGGACTCATGTTTGTAACTTAATTTGAAAACAGACCAGTAAGAGGAAGAGCTTTATTTACAGAGTTAACTAGTTGACTGAGGTCAACTTTGGGGTTGGGGATTGGCATAATGGTTAACCATTTACCTCACAGTCAAGATGTACAGAGTTTCATTCTCACTAAGGGGAACTGGCTAGTCTTAAAATGGTTCACAAGGGCAGCTAGCCTAGTACTTACTACTGAACCTACAAACCTATGTCTGACACAGAAGCAGAGCTCCCTTCCATACACTCAGATGGCATGATACTAACAACTTCTGAACGATGATGCTAGTCCGCTGTGCTAACTGAACGATGATGCTAGTCCGCTGTGCTGACTAACGGAACGATGATGCTAGTCCGCTGTGCTGACTAACGGAACGATGATGCTAGTCCGCTGTGCTGACTAACGGAACGATGATGCTAGTCCGCTGTGCTGACTAACGGAACGATGATGCTAGTCCGCTGTGCTGACTAACGGAACGATGATGCTAGTCCGCTGTGCTGACTAACGGAACGATGATGCTAGTCCGCTGTGCTGACTAACGGAACGATGATGCTAGTCCGCTGTGCTGACTAACTGAACGATGATGCTAGTCCGCTGCTGACTAACTGAACGATGATGCTAGTCCACTGTGCTGGCTATCTGAACGATGATGGTAGTCCGCTGTGCTGGCTAACTGAATGATGATGGTAGTCCGCTGTGCTCACTAACTTAACGATGATGGTAGTCCATTGTGCTAACTGAACAATGATGGTAGTCCGCTGTGCTAACTGAACAATGATGGTAGTCCGCTGTGCTAACTAACTGAAGACTATTCCAAGAATTTTCCAGCCTTAGATTAGCTGTGCCCAGTCATTTCTTTGGTGGCATGTGTGGAATCTCATCATAACTGCAGAATGTTAAAGAAGGGCAAAATAGAACTTCAATGACTTTAAATAAGAGCACCCTTACACACACTTTTGCATACAGTGCTTTTAGACATTATCCCTCTTCATTACTTTAGGTTTAACTAAATATATTACATATTAAACCTTTGTAGCTCTAAAATGAACTTAGGGCTTTGCCTTCACATACAGGAGGATGAAGTGTTGTACAGAACATACAGTTCCCTTACAGAATGGTTTGCTAGACAAATCAGGGAGCAGTGACTCTGATGAATGCTTTGAAAAAGGCTCTGTTTTTTTTTCACTAATAGGAAATATACAACTGGTTGTATAAGATTCAGATCATACATTTGAGGTTGGTTTGCTCACAGTTGTCTGGAAAGTCTGGTAGTAAAAGGTTCAGATCAGATATCCGAAGGATGTTTCCATACTTCTTGCCTGGAAATTATGATGTATGTATGGGATACAGGCAGGCTGCATTTGTGTGGTATAACCATCATATCTGCAGCACACAATAATAAGCAACATCAGTGCCAATTATAAATATGCTACCATTAGTGTATACCACCACTGGAATCCACATTTTGAGCACATGCAAAACCAATACAAATGGATATGGGTTTAAGGTGTTGAGCTAACTGGTGGACATAGGATACAGCAAGGGCACAACAGTGAGATGTATGCAGATGGAATGCTGTGAGCCCTATCTGTGTCAGGTGTTAAGGTGTAACATACCTCACTCAAATGGGATGCTGCAAGCACTTGTTTCTCATGCCTTTGAGATTCTCAACAGGGTCCCTGTCGGTTTGTACTATCTGGGAACCACCATCTTATCAAAGGCTTTCAACACATGATATGAAGCTCAGGGTGAACAATGATCATACCTACTTGTGAAACAGGTTCCTGCTAGGCACACCTACCCTGTAGACTGTCGGCCCCTCCATGATGTTGACTATTTATAGTTATGTACTTACCATAACTTGGAATCTGTGTTATCTGTAGTCACCATTCATCATGTTAGGGTCTTGAATCGGATATCAGATCCAAGCCGGCATACTCAGAACACAGCTTAGCTCAACCTCCTCCCCTCCCATAATGCTCTGCTGCCCTACACTCCCTCAGATCGAGTTTGCATAAAGAAGGAAGGAAGGAAGACAGACAAAAGTATTTAAACAAAACAGAACCTCCAAATCCAACCAATCTTCCAGGAAGGGGGCTGGAGGGTGGGATTGTGATGAGTGACTACAGATAACACAGATACCAACTTATGGTAAGTACATAGCTATAAATCTGAAGTTATCTAGTCACCATTCCTCAACGGTAGGGTCAGAGTCCCCAGCTACATAAATCCTGGGAGGTCTCAAGGAAGTGCATGCCAAGAACCATGGAGCCAAATGAAGCCCTCCCTCTGTAAATCAAATCCAACTTATAGTGGAAAATAAAAGTGTGGTGAGAAGACCATGTTGTTGCTGCACAAATGTCATCTAAAGATTGACGATCTGCAAAGGCAGTGGAAGCAGAGACTGCCCTGGTAGAATGAGCCCTCACTGGTGTAGCTAAGGTAATACCTTCTGAAGAATAAGGAAGGAAATACATTGCGAAATCCAACGGGAAACTGTGACTTTCGAAATACCCCTGCCCTTTCTATATAAAGAGAATGTGACAAATAGTTGGTCTGAATGCCTAAATTCTCACGTTCTATGTAAATAAAATCGAAGCTGATGATGAACATCCAAGGTGTGTGCAGAATATATTCCCCTTTATTGGAATAGTTAAGGAAAAATACTGGTAGATAAATACATTGATTGAGATTCGCTGGTAAGGCCACTTTAGGCATGAAGGATGGATCTGGTTTTAGAGACACCCTGTCCTTGTGGAAAATTAAGTAGAGTGGCTTGATAGTAAGAGCTTGCAACTCCGAAACTCTCTTTGCTGAAGTTATTGCCACTAAAAAGCCAGTCTTCCAGGAAAGAAATTTAATACCACACGAAGCCGCTGGTTTAAAGGGTGGTTTTGTCAAAGCCTGCAGGACCAAAGTCAAATGCCATGGGGAAGAAGGTTTTTTTTACAGGAGTCCATAACAGAAAAACCTCTTTTAAAAAGGTCTTACAGAGGCGCGCAGAAAAGGAAGAATCACCACCAAGGTGAAAATTCAAAATCGCTGCCAACTGTACCTTGATAGTGGAAAACCTAGCTCTGTCCTTAAAGAGAGAGGTCAAAAAGAGAAGTATTTTGGGACTAGGGCCGGAGAAGGGGTCTAAATTCTTATTTTTCGCCCAAACCAAAAACCTCTTCCATTTACTGGAATAAACTTTCCTAGTAGAGGACCACTGGGAAGCAAGAATAATCTCCTTTATGGGTGAAGCTAGCCTGGACTTAGCCAAAATTACTGGAAGTGGACATTCCACACTGTCAGATGTAAGGTCTGAAGGTTCGGGAGCGGTATGAGAGAAGGATGAGATAGCAGATCTGAATTGGATCGAGCACCCAGGGTGGATGCCTCAAATGAGACTGTAGGAGGGGGAACCACACCTGCCGAGGCCAAAAGGGGACAATGAGGATCAGCTGACTCTTGAGGCATCTGGCTTTCTGAAGCACTCTGGGAATTAGAGGTAACAGAGGAAAGGCAAATCGGACACCTGGAGGCCAATCGTGGGTGAGTGCGTCCCTGGGGGATTCCCCCTCTGGTGGGATCAATGCAAAGAAGTTGTTGCATTTGTGATCGAGAGAAGATGCAAACAGATCACGGTTCGGATAACCCCACTGACGGAAGATCTGTTGAGCCACCACTGGATTCAGGGACCACTTGTAAGGAGTCAGTATAGCCCTGCTCAATTTATCCCCCAACACGCTGGATGCTCTGGGAATGTGTGTTGCAATGACAGGGCGCCCCATGGCCATTGCCCACCCATAGACCCTCATGGCCTCATGACACAGCAGATAAGAATGTGTGCCCCCTTGCTTGTTTATATACCACACAACAGCCATGTTGTCTGACAGAACTGTAATCATTCCCTGAGGAAGGCAGTCTTGAAAGGTTTGCAATGATAAAAGGACTGCCCTCATCTCCAGAATGTTGATGTGCAGTTTGGTCTCTGAGGGCGACCATGTCCCTTGGATCGTCTGTCCCTGGAAATGCTCCCCACTCCAGGAGGGAAGCGTCCGAGGTGACTGTTGCCACAGGAGTCGGAGGAACAAAAGGCCTGCCTGCTAGAAGATTCGGTGAACGAATCCACCACGAAAGATGCTTGTGACACACCGGGGTGAGCCAAATGGGAAAGGGATAGGGGATGCCACAATGCTGACCACTGAACTGCAAGGGTCCACTGAAGGACCCTCATATCGTACCGAGCCATCGGAACCAAATAAACAGCGGCCGCCATCGATCCTAGAGCCCTGAGAATGAGTGAGGCTGGAGAACAGGTTACCTCCAATAAGCTCCGAACTTGGTCGCAAATAAGCGACACCCATCGAAGAGGTAAGGCTATGACCTGAGAGGTGGTATCCAACAGAGTGCCTATGAATTCCAAGCTGGAATTCATAGAGGATTTTGCCATGTTCACTGTAATACCCAGGACATGGAACAGGGAGAGTACGGTGTGAATATTGTCCAGTAGTTGATGCCTTGTGGGGGCCATCAGGAGCCAATCGTCCAAATAGGGAAAAACTTGGATTCCCTGCAGCCGGATATGAGCTCCTACCACTGCCATGCATTTGGTGAACACCCAGGAGGCTGAGGTGAGACCAAAGGACAGGGCCCGGAACTGAAAATGATCGACTCCTAAGCAAAAGCGGAGAAACCGCCTAGACCGTTGATCCATTTTTATATGGTAGTACGCGTCCTGGAGGTCCATTGAGCACATCCAGTCATTGCTGTGCAAGACAGGCACAATCGACTGCACAGTGACCATCCGAAACTTCAGCTTCAGTCTGAACTAGTTCATGCGACTGAGATCCAAAATAGGACGTAGGTCCCCTGTTTTCTTTGGAATTAAAAGAAGCGGGAATAAGTTCCGGATCCTCTCTGTTCTGCGGTGACCTGTTGGATGGCACTTTTTTGAAGAAAGCTTACAACCTCCTGTTGGGCTGCCTCTTCCTCATTGGGTGGCACATCCAGAAGAGGACTGAATTTTGGGGGAATTTCCAAAAAGGGAATGCAATAATCCCTGGATATAAATGCTAGCACACACTGATCATTTATAATACATGCCCAGGCTAGTGGGTGCAATGATAACCGACCCCAGACTGCCTCCAGGGACAGACAGTCAGGCAACACCTCAGGGATGCTGCAAAGGTTTCTCAGAGAAGGGCTCCCTGGAACCTTGGTTTTGCGGGCCTTCTCTGCCCCTAGGGTGACGTCTACCATTGAAACCTCTTCCCCGTCCCCTAGAAGAGGAATCCTCCCGAACATCTTGAAAGGGAGACAGTGCCTTCCTGAACCACATTTTCTTACTCCCCTTCTGGGTCTTGGAAAAGGACCTCTGAGGGGCAGAAACCTGATCCCAACGGCCGACAAGGTCTTCCCTTCCTGTTCACTGCGGGTCAAAGTCTCTTTCACAGTGGGACCAAAGAGAGTGGAACCATCAATGGGGACGTTAACAAAAGATGTCTTGAAGGTCTCTGCAAACCTGCTCAAATGGTGCCAGGCATGGTGCCTAACTGTGACACCTGAGCCCACCGCCCGTGAGGACCCTTCAGCAGCACTGGAGATTAGCCTCATGGACGAATTCGTAACTGAATGAAGGGTTGACAACTTTGGAGAAACTGCCTTGAACTCCTCCTCAGACATGGACCGAGAGAAGGAAGTAGATAGTTCCTTTATCAAATCCCTCTGGAGACGGGTGAAATGCGCAAGATAATTTAATGCTCGCAGGCTAAAAGCATTCAATGCTCGCAGGCTAAATGCAGCCGAGGCGAACACCCACTTTCCAAATCTGTCCATAGCCCTCAATTCATGATTGGGCAGATGAACAGAAGAACTCTACTCTGCTAATTCCTTTGGCAGCGGCCACCACAACAGTATCAACCGGGACCGCTTTGGACCAAAAGGTTTTATCTGATGGAGGGCTCAGAAACTTGTCCGCTTTCTTAGGCACTGGTTCCACGGTATCTGGCTCCTTCCAAGCCTTGCTGGCCACAAGATCAATGAGAGGATCAGCAGGGGAGGGAACCCAGGAGGCAGATGGCCCCATACCAAAGCCTCCAGAAATACGGCTTCCTCCAAGGATGGGGGTTTGGGTAGACCAACTGCCTTTGGCCTTGAGGATCTAGAGTAAGTCTCCAAAGCAGACATCCTCCGGCAGAGATCTTGGGGACCTGTCCCCCTCATCAGCATATGCATCCTCGGTAAGGGCCTCCATAGGGGAGTCAAGATGTCTCCTCTTACAAGTCCTCTTCCTAGGAACTTCCTTGGCTGGGGGTGGCGGGAAAGACTCAAAAGAGGAGGGGTTCCTTGTGGGGGGACATCCCCCTAGAGGCTAAGTCAGATGAGCTGACCGGAAGCAGGTTGAGACAAGCCGCTCAATTATTGGGACTGGGTAGGATGACCGTGCTTGGGAGAGGCAGCTCTGATAACAGAGAAAGATCTTTTGGCAGCCCAGAAAGCGGAAGAACTAGAAGACGTTCTATCCCCCTCTCCTGCCAATAAAACCCTAGCGGAAGAGAAGTTGGACCCCCATCCCGCCACTCCACCAGACGGCACCAGACCGAAACTATCAAAGGCTGAAGCGCCCAAAGGAAGAGATCGATGCAAAAAGCCCGGGCCTGAATCCAACCCCACAGACCCTGGCTCGACAGGCCTGACCGACCAGATGGTCTGTTCCAGGGGAACAGAAACAGTACCAGCCACCGATCCCATCAAGGAAAGACCCAAACTGGGCCCCAGAGCTCCACTAGCCTCCACTCCATTCAACAGTCCCTGAGAATCCAAGCCACTGGTCGGATGAGGAGCAATCTTAGGAGGAGTGGGAGATTGGATTGCCGACCTGTGGACTGGAGAAGCCAGGAGTCACAACTCTATCTGAGCTTTCAGAAAGGCCCGCATCATCTTGTCCATATCCATAGGGAGGGCACTCCTGGAAGATTGGAAGCTGCTGGAGGACCTACTGGGAGAGCTGTGCCTGGAGCTAGAGTGTTGTCTCTTGCGTTCCCTAGAATGAGACCTATCTGGAAAAGACAGAACCTGCTTAGAAGGCAATGGATCCAAAGGGAGATCCCTCCACTACAATCGGCTCCTGCACGATTCTCAGATCCGACAGAATCTGAACCGAACTTAAAGGATCCGAAATAATACTTCTCGAATCCCTCGGCTCTGATAGGGTCGGATCCGTAGGTATGGTGCCTACCCCTCAGATCCGAAGGTCTGCAGCTGAGATCCCTGGATCTGGGAGTGGACACCAAAGGTACCAGATCTGAGGGCTTCGGGTCCAAACCCTTGGATCCAGGAGTGGACTCCCTGGACGATCTGGGACCTGAAGATCTCGGATCCGAAACTGCCCTGGCTGGAGCCGGATATCTAAGAAAGGAAAAACTACCTAGTAACACTCACAACCCAGAAAAATACAAGAAATGTAAGAACCTTTCAAGAAACACTTAAGCTCTCTGCATCTGACTGACTGAGCAGCAAACGAGATCTGAGGGAGTGTAGAGCAGCAGAGCATTGTGGGAGGGGAGGAGCTTGAGCTAAGCTGTGTTCTGAGTATGCTGGCTCAGATCTGATATTGGATCCAAGACCCTAACGTGAGGAATGGTGACTAGATAACATCAGATTCAGATAGTTCACTGCTATGAAGGCTTCATGATCTCCTCCTTCATGGACATCTCAATCCAAGCAACACACCTGTAAAAGAAAAAAAACAGCATCAGAACCTAGTTCATAGCTCATAGTTCAGTGCATGCTGCAAGTGGACAATCACATACTTACTCAATCATGAAATCCACTTATCGCTCCTGTAATTACCCACTTTTTCCTTAAATGCTGTTAATGAGGTGCTGTACTTTATTTCAATGGGTATTTTGTTCCATATGCTTGGAATCATTTGAGTTATATAAGAATTCCTATTAATACTTTTATTTCTACATATTTTAAAATATGTCTGTTTCTCTATTATACCTGGAAATTAACAGATCAATTTAAAGTTTAATTCCTCTCTTAAAGCAGACTTGTTCACTGTCTTGTGAATTAAACATAACTTACTTCTCACATAACTGTATAAAATATTGTGCAAGTTAAGATAGTCTCTCAGTATAAGTAAAGACCTTTGATCTTATTAATTCTCTTTGTATCTTGTCTTTGTACTCCCCCTAATGTTTTATCTCTTCTTTAGACAATGAGCATATAAAAAAGTTATACTCGATGGTAGGTCTTATTCTCAATACCTTAATAATTTTAAAAGAAACTTGTATCTCTTGATACAGCACCGTTATAAATTAGACCCATCTGTTTTAATGATTTTGATTTTATCCTCAGTACGTGTTTAGCATCAAATAAACTATAGTACCTAGGTCTCTGATCTGCTTTATAATCTCCAGGTGGTTGCCTCCTAATTTTATATTGAAATTAATATCAATTTTAGCACCATAGACTATTACTTTAGTTTTGGTAGTTGTTGTTGTTTTTCTTTCGGCTTTTCACGGTTAGGGTTCGCCACAGCTGAACTCCGGTCCGCTAATGATTGGCAGTAGATTTGTTATGGGTGCCGCGGTGCCAGCTCGACACCCAACCTTCAACGAAGGCATGCCCATTCTACGCATGTCTTTCGAACGCCACTTGACCGCGGGGAGGACATGCAGACTCCACACAGAAGGCACTCCAGCCGAGAATCGAATGGGAGAACCTCTTGCTGTGAAGCAACAATGCTACCGCTGCACCACCGCGCCTTAATCCTAAACTGGTGGCCCAATTCTGCAAGCTGATCAAGTGCTTATTTAACTCTGCAATGTCCTTTGAGTATGTTAACCCTATCCCTATAGTTCAGTCATCAGTGTACCTACATAGCCATACATTTGGACATGTTGGCAAGGTTAAGACGGTACTTGCGTATTATCGCAACCAGATTGCAAATCCTTCGCAACCAGGTTCCAAATCGGTCATAACTGTGCAATTTATGGACAAACGAGTTATTCTCCTTAATGTCATGAATTTTGACCAATTAGTAACCTGGATGCAACATTTCACAGTTGTTATTCCTAGTTGAGACGACCTGCTCGCCATGTTACCCAAAAGTACTGACGTGTTGTGACAGTAGTTTGAGAAAAAAGCAGTAATGCACTTTGTGAGCTTTCTCTTTAGATACTTCATATAGTATGTTGGCCCCCGGGAGTGAAGTCTGTTAAGAATCAAAAAGCCATACTGGTAAAGGTTTCACTTTTGTACACATTGTTTTTTCACAGATTTGGGATGGTTTAGGAACCGTCAACCTGTAAAACATTACTGGGGAAGGGAATAGCCACAAAATGGCATCGGTTGAAAGGAGAACGTTTATTGGGTGTCAGTGAATGTATTTTCTGCTTCCACTTTTCGTTAAAGCAGAAAGAAACACAGCTGTAATCATTTCATAACTACGTATTTTTCAGTGTTTACATCTAGTCAGGTTGTTCTGGCATTGGGATTCGGAGTCATTAACTCTGTCTTACATTGTCTTGCTGTGTTCTGTTTGCACAGTCAGGTCCATGGCATTTAAAATGCAAACCACTGCTGAAGGAGGTCAAGGTGGAAGAGGAATTTGGGGCTTACTACTGCTCCTGGGTGATCACACAGTGTCACAGATAGCTGTTTAGTAGCTTTCCCAAGCCCTGCAAAATCAGAAAGAATCGTTTGGCCATAACTTCAAGAATTCTGAGACATCTGCAATCTGGTTGCGATACTACATAAGCACCATCGAGACTAACATATTAAAGAGAACTGGACCCAAAACAGAGCCTTGAGGGACTCTCCTGTTAGTACACATCCAGGTAGATCTTATTCCCTGAACTGTAACACTTTGCTCTCTCTTGTTTAGCAAGTCTCTAATCCAATTGATAATGTATGTAATTATGTCTAGACTGTAAAGACTTACTATAATCTGATCATGAAATAAGCTATCAAATGCCTTAGTAAATATTGATCACTACACAGTGTTTGCCATGATCTAATAATGTAAAGACCTTCTCATAAAACTTTATTCCATAAATTGTAGAGGATATTCATTTTATAAATCCATACTGTGTAAGATCCAGTGAGGGTACATAGCACATATATATATATATATATATATATATATATTATACACACAAATGAATAAGTATTTCTCAAAACATTTTCCTATGGTACTAGTGACAGGTATCTGTCTATAATTACATTTTTCTTTTTTGTTACATCCCTTATACATGGGCACAATAAATCATCATTTTTCAGTCCTTAGGTACTACTCTGAGTTGCAGCATGTTATTAAACAAATGTGTTAATAGCTCAATTACACTGTTAAGAGATCATACATACAAATTTACATGAGAAACTGGTGCTGTCGAACAAGATTTTTTGTTTAACTTTACCTAATGCTTTAGGAACACCTACTTTTGAGTTATTAGGTTATGGTACAGACACAATAAGTAAGAACTAAATATTAGTAAAAGTAAAAAACAATGTAGACAGTTATGGTACAGACACAATAAGTAAGAACTAAATATTAGTAAAAGTAAAAAACAATGTAGACAGTTCAGTAAAATGTTCATCAAGTATATTTGCTACAGAGAGAAACACCCATGGGTCACATACAATACCTTAGATTACAGAGCACTTTATTTATTTTTGTTTTACATTTGTTGACCGGGCTAGTCTAGCTGGATATATGTTCATTTTCAGTAGAGGCCCAGGGAGAAAAGCTCCACAAGGATCAGACATGATTAAAAATATTTAAAATTACAAAATTTTAAAATTAAAAATAGAGTAACAGTTACAAAACATTAAAGTTCAGTTAAGATGAGATACAGTACAAAACTTTAAAGTTCAGTTACAGATATATTAAAGTTCAGTTAAGATAAAATACAGATAAAAATACCCTTTCTCCTATTTTCACTATTAAGGTTTTTTTTTTATCAACATACCCATCTGATGTGTCAAACAGTGGAGCAGTCACACACATCTCCCGACCTACAATAAAAGACGTATGAAAAAACATTGAAATGTACAAACATTTTAACAAACTCTCCCCAAAAAATTATCTAAACAAATACACAAACTGGACTCAGAGCCCATGAACACTGATATGCGGAGGACAAAGGATTGTGTGTGGATGTCAGTATAATCTAAGTCACAGTTACCAATATATAAGCATGGACTTTTCATTCACAAGCACAACACTGTAGGCCACCCACCATGCAATCAACGCAAGCAAAAGACAGTGTATGCACATGTGATGCATGTTCAACTACCCATGCCTAGCTATACAGACCATTAACCTCCAAGTCAATTAGTCTTAAATGGATAAGTTTTCCCCTTGCTGATTTTAACTCATCAGTGCTCAACTTGGCAAGTATTTTTCCCCCAAAGAAATTCATGTTGGTGTGGTTTCAATGTATACACCAGCTGTGAAGTAAGTACATATGTCTTTTCTCTTTTCTACACAATTGTGTAATCATGTAGTTAGCGTATTTTAAGAAAATGCATATGGGGAGCTTTTGCTCCTCACAGAGGTGAGCGGACAGCTTGTCCACCTGCAAAAAAAATGTTTTTAACAACTTTTTTATTGGGTTGACGTATCAACTGTATTTTTCTTTTTGCCAAGTTGAAGATTTGAGCACTTAAAACTCAGGGAGGGGCTCTACTCAAATATCTGCAAACACATATACAACACAGAAAACAAATTGTGTGGCCACCACACATGCCCACATATTCTAATTGCAGAAGTCCCTGCATCTAAAAGCACAATCCACTTAAAATGAAGAGTGTGTGCATACACCAAAATGCTTTTCCAAAGTTATATGCTCCTCCAAACCTGTGCCAAGGTAGACTGACATATAAGCAGCAAGAAGTATCTTGATAACTGCGAACAAAAACTGTGACATCTGAATCATGGTCAGGGTTTCACCCCTTGATGTCATTGTGCTGACTCAGCTGCATGCTTTCATAAATGTATCTAAAGATAGTACTACTACTTGTCCACGTGTCTCATAGTAGGTGATGACAGGGCAGTGACTGCAACATGACAGTTTCACATCTCTGGAAGATGAAGTGCTGATGGAAGCATTATGGCAACTCTGCACGGCACTGCTGGATCACTGCAGAAAATGAGGTCATCATAACTGGCTGTGAAGCAATGCTGAATGCTGCTGGGTCCATGGACATACAGTGCAAGCCTATCACTACTAAACACTGCCATTTGTGATCAGGTGTAGCACCATTAAACAGAAACTGAGGCAGCAAAGAATGCCGGTAATGGGAAGTCACCAATGTGCCATCAAACGATATGGAGATTTTTTTTTTCTCTGGGTCTGCAGAATACCTGCAAGTGAGACTGATATTGCCATCCGATTGTCTTTGAACCTCCAACTGAAATTCCCTGGGGTGTCACTTCCTCACCTGCAGGTATGTACTTTATTTATGATTTCATCAAATATGTGGTTTGCATGACACAGGCAGTGGTGCTGTTATGTGACTACAGCTGTGGTGCAGAGGTCACACAGTCCTACAGGTGGTTAGAGGTTTCTGATATAGCAGTGTGCACTGAAGCATGTCTATGAGCTGCCTATTTAAATATCTTACCTTACCACCCTTTCACTTTTTAAGAGGGACTAGTACACACTGGCAGTGGGCCCAACTGTGGGCATTGCTAACCAGTGCAATGGCTCCACTAGTAGTTAGTCACAGGAAGTGGACACGTACCCATCATTGTGGTTGTGGCCTGGGATAATGCAAGTCACATGCAAGGCAAGATAACAGTCCCACAGAGCGTGGAAACTACAGAAATGCCAGTTTTCCTTGCCAGTGGTCACTGGACTTCTTCAAAACTAAACTTGGAAATTACATCCCTTTCTTTTATCTAATTCATACAACTTTTGAATTCATGCTAATTACTTATACTACCTGGCCGGTGACTAAACAGAAACCATGCATCAATCCCAGTAGTCTATGCATTCAACAGATGTACAAACTAGATAAAAGGACGTGATGTAGTTTTTAAGTATAGTTCTGAAGAAGTCCATTATTTATCAAATTTAAGTATAGTTCTGAAGAAGTCCATTATTTATCAAATGAAAGCACTTAATTTATGTTCATTTTCTAATAAAAAAAATATTCATCTCATGAGTGATTTGCTAATTGTCACTTTCTGGAAAATTGCTGAGTTGTGCAGTCCTTGTAAAGTCTCTTGTTACCAATCCAGTAAGTGAATGAAGTGGTGGTTCCCTTCTACTTATGCCAAAGTTACCGAGGCACTGCAGGGTCCATCAGGCATCCCTGCCATTATACATGTTAGGAATGAGAAACAGCACAGCTGCCACACTGTGCATGAGAGCGCTATCTGAACAAACACAGACCACTGGATCAAAACATTCCCAAGCCAACTCTGTGGTATGTGCTGTTTTTGATATGGCCCATGAAACATATGTTGTCTGGAAATGTATACCCACAACCACACTGCATGACGCCCTGCATCAGGTTTGGGACAGGTTCAGGGCTACCTACAATCTTATAGGCCATACTGAATAGTCCTGCAGGATAACAGTCCATACCATGCACAACCAGCCAAGGCAGACCACCGGTGCCTCCTTGCTCACTTCTTAACAGAGCTGGATTACATGTAGTTCAGTTTACAGCCAGCAAAAGTGAGCAGACATAAATGCAGTGGTGTGGACATCTCGATGTTATGTATACACAGTGCAGCCAACAGGGAACTGGACATTGTGTTACCTTTGAGCTGACACTAACACCAGAACTCACGAAAGGTGAAATCAAACTAAAAAACTTCACCGATGCAAATTACATCCTCCAAGGTGAAGGTATAAATGCATCCCAAGCCCCACCCCAAGTTGAAGTGGTAACTATGACGAAGCTTACACTAAAGTCCTGTACAATCACTTTAATAAGTGTATAAACTCAGCTGTACCAAAAAGAATCAAAGCCAGAGCCCCAAGAAAAAACAAGCTGCCATGGTGGACATCCATCATCAACAAACTTTACAATAAATGCAAAAAGTTGCTGTCTAACAAAACAAAGGCAGGCCACAACAATGGAAAAGCACCTTCCTCAGTCTCAACAGGCAAAGAAGACAGCTTAAATCCTCCAAGGGCTCCTTTGAGAGAAACTTGGCAAGTACAGCCAAAGATAACCATAAGGCCTTTTACAGCTACATATGTTAACCTAAAGAGTAGAACCCAAGCATGTGCAAAACTAGTGGCTAACGGTATCACACACGCTGACCCCACAGAGACAGCAAACCTGCTAGCGGATAGGTTTGGTGAACATTTCACTCCCTTATCCCCTTCTAACTTACAACAAACCTTCCCCCAAAACTTCTTCCCACCCTACATATCTGAACATCAGGTCCTCAAAGCCCCATACAAGGCAAAAAACACAGCCTCTGTGGGACCAAATAACATCCCAGGCTGTCCTCTAAACAGACTAAAACATGGACTAGCATCACCACTAAGTAACCTTTTCAATCATAGCCTAACCACAGACTTTGTTTCTAAGGAATGGAAAACAGCTACAGTTATTCTCCTCCACGAAGGTGGCCTAGCAACAGACCCAGGGAATTACAGAACAATAAGCCTGACCAGCCTCATCTGTAAAGCCATGGAATGTATCATTATGATGACCTCCAAACCCTGGATCCTATCAATTCGGCTTTGTGAAGGGCAGATCCTGCCTGTTAAATCTAGTGGATTTCTTTGAAAGTGTGACCAAGGCCACTGATGAGGGCAAATCTGTGCACACAGCATACCTCAACTTGGCAAAGGTTTTTGACACAATCCCACATTCAGGCAAAAACTTAGCAAACTGAATGTAAACCTAAGATGGGTTGCCAACTGGCTCACAAACAGGACACATACTATCAAAGTGGGTGACTCCACATCAACCTGAAGACCTATTACCAGCAGAGTGCCACAGGGGTCAGTGCTGGGTCCCCTACTGTTTGGTATATACTTCTTAGACGTTCAGGTCAAAACTAAGGGGTTGTGGCTGACCAAGTTTGAAGACAACCGCAAACTAGGTGCAATCAGTGAATCCCCAAATGATGTCAGTAGACTCCAGGAGGGTCTCACGCAGACCAACGACTGGTGTATTAGTCACGATCTCACACTGAATGCAAAGAAATGCATCATGATTCCCTTTGGCACA